>NW_009276937.1:271386-275664 GCF_000150675.1 Verticillium dahliae VdLs.17
GCCAGAACCTGTTCGCTTGTCAGCACTGCCCGTCCTCGGGGCGTTCCATGGACTCACATCTCGTCTGAACCGCCACTTCCACGAACCGAAGCCCTGCGGGCCTCGTCCTCCAGCGTCTCGCGCGTGATCTTGTCGCTCTTGGCGATGCCCGGGTTCGCCGCCTTGTCGTCAACAGCCTGGTTCAGGTTCTCCTCGAGAAGCCTCTTCTTCATGAGGTACCGCTCCTTGCGCTCCTTCTGCAGGCCGGGGCTCTCGAGTTTGGTCATGACGAAGCGGACGGCCATCTGCACGACGAGGTAAAAGTGTTCGGCGAAAAAGACGCTGAGGAGCACAGCCACGGCGTTAATGTCCGATCGCGCGCCGGCCGGCCCGTCAGGGTTCTTGCCGCTGCACAGCGAGACGATGCCGGCGCTGGTCAGGGTGCCGAGCCACGACAGGAAACCAATCGCATCGAGCCACGGGCCGATCGAGTCGGCGCGCCACGGGATGGGACGCCTGCTGCTGATGGCAATCTTGACGGCGTCAGACCGCAGCTCGACCCAGTTGTTGATCAGGAAACAGCACGCCGTCAGGGGCCAGGCGACGGAGAAGAGCGACAGGTAGCCGAACTGGATGACCATCTCGCGGTAATCGTCCGTCACGTTATACGTGGGCAGAAGAACCTCGCTGCGGACGCGTGCGAGAAAGTCAGCCTCCTCGGGAACATCGGGGACCTGGGGGCCGGCACTGCTGCTCGAAATCTTGGCCTGAACTTCCTTGGCCTCGTCGAGGACCTTGCGCTTGACGTAGGGGAGGACAGTCTCGGTCAAGAAATTGACGACCTGGGCCGTCACGGTGAAGTAGAACATCTGGTTGCTGATGCGGGCCGGGTTGATGACGAACTCCTGGGTGGAGAACTTGTCGCCGGGGGCGATCTTTTGGGCCGCGGCACGCCAAAAGTCGAGGTATGGCAGGAGCAGGTTGCCAAAGGGGATGTAGATGAAGGCCGTGAAGAACAGGGCCATGTACGACGTGAGGAAGTTCAGGACGAACTGCTTCTGGACGAGGGCGGCGTGATGGGCGTCGATCGTCTCGTAGTTTTCCATCTGCGTGAGGCGCTCGGCGAACTTGAGCAGAACAGTGCTAAAGGTGGGCGTCATGACGACGAGGATGACGGTGGGAAGGAAGGCCTGGCACGGGTCAGCCGTCGGGTGAGGGAGAGGGCGCAGGCTGGCACGTGAGGAGCAGGCCGGCATGTGAGGAGCAGGCTGGTACGTGAGGAGTAGGCTGGTACGTGAGGGAATGCAAGACGTGAGAGACGCACCAGATATTGCTTGAATGGGCCGTTGTAGACCTCGTTGATGAAGATCTCGAGCGAGTTGCACGTCACGATGAGGGTGCCCAGCACCAGGATGCAGGCGACGGCAAAGGGAATCTGCAGGAGCTGGGTCTGTAGGCGCCTGAAGGGCGAGTAGACCTTGACGGGCTCGCCGGTGACGGGGTCCTCGGCCTCGTGCTCAAACTCGAACTGCGGGCGCGGGGTCTGGATCTTGGAGACGCCGCGGACCCCCCACTGGACGGCCAGATCGATTTCCTTCCTTTTCCAGAACTCGAAAAAGACGACCGACCACAGACAGCTTGCGAGGGCGTAGAACCACGAGAACTGGCCGAGCAGCAGCCAGGCGGAGAAGCCGGCGGCGGGCGGGGAAGACGAGAAAGGTGAAGTAGGACTGGGTGAAGGCGAAGTACAAGGCGACGTTCTCGCCAAAGGTGTTGCGGATGCCGTCGAGGTCGTCGTCGTCAATGGTGTACTTTGTGCTCATCTTCTGGATGAGCTTGCGGTTGAAGTCGTGGTTGTGCAAGGGGAAGAGGCCGGCGACGTGCTTCCAGGCGCCTGTGCCGGGCGTGATGCCGGCGCCGCCCTCGTTGCGGGGCTTCGTCATGAGGAGGTAGACGAGACGCAGACGCTCGGCCTCGGTCACGGGTTCGCTCTTGAGGGTAGCGGAGAGCTCCTGGTCGGGGCCGACGGTACGGGCGCCATGAAGCCAGTCACCGAGGCGTGAGCGGTAGATCTGGTCGGTCAAGACCTTGTCGGAGGCGATCTTGACGAAAATAAGCAGGGCGTCGGCGTCGCCGGGGCGCACCTCGGTGGTCAGACCGACGTTGACGAGGGCCTCGATGAGACGGACGTAGGCGGCCTCGGCCTCATGGCGGTCGGTCTGGGGGATCTGGTAGTGGATGACATAGTCGACGTTGTAGTTCGACCCGTAGCCGGGCTGCAGACTCCGGCTGCTATAGAGATTCTGGAGGGAGGCCATCTCGTTCGGTGGGCGGCAGAGTAGGGTGGGAGAGCAAGGACGAGAGGGCTAAGGGGCAGAGGTCGAGTGAGGCGAGAGGACGAAGTTTTGGAATGGTGCACCCCAGGGAGCGCGAAGCACGAGCCGGCAATGTCTCGCAGCAGCAAAGAAAGTCACCGGAAGCTTGGCAGCGCACAGAAAACTAATGACGAGGCAGCTCTGGCTGACCAAGGTTGCGTGAGGCAAGGTTGCTTGAGGTAAAGTAGGTAAGGTAGAGGTAGCTTGCGGTTGTTGGCAGATTTCGCTGGTTCGCTGGTGAAACGGGTCCGGATTCTGGCTGCGTGTCAACGTCATTTCGGGAAACAAGCTCAGCTGGATGGCCCCTGCCGCGGATCGCTGGGTGGGGGCGATGATGTGACGGCAAGCGGGGAGGGGGAGGGGGGTAGCTTCCCAGCTTCCCTCCCCTGTTGCGCTGAGCTCTGCCTTCCCTTGGTCCTCCTTGGTGTCACGGTGCCACACCTGTCAGGTCCACCTTGGTGGGGCGTCGAGGCGCTGTCTTAGCTAAGCGTGGCTGGGTCCTGTTTCCAGGGAGCTTGGGCCCTCTTTCGTCACGCCTTGACATGTGTCTGTCTGTCGTCTGTCATACGAGAGCCCCTCAACACCAAGGCAACCATCATCAGCTCGCTGTCAGCCAACTCATCGGCGTCCCCATCCACGAGGTACCATCCGCAGATACTGTATCGACACGCTTCCTCGCAGCGAGAACAAGACACAGATGGCCATCCTTCAGAGGCTGGGCCTCCGCCGGCGCAGCAGATTCGACCCTCAAACGCCCCTCGATGCCTTCCTCGACTCACCACTGCAGACGCTCATCTCTGCCCTGTACGCCCTCCTGCTGACGCTCCGCGGCCGCCCGTACGCCCCGCCAACGCACAATGCCATCCGCGTCGTCTGTCTCGCCGACACGCACGACCTCTTCCCCGCCGACCCCGTGCCCGAGGGCGACCTCCTCATCCACGCCGGCGACCTCTCCACCCCAGGCACGGCGGCGGCGCTGCAGGCGCAGATTGACTTTCTCGCGGCCCAGCCGCACACGCACAAGGTGCTCGTCGCCGGCAACCACGACGCCTACTTTGACCCGAACGCGCGCTCGCTCGCCGACCGCACCTTCCGCACGCCCCTCGACCTCAAGGGCGTCCACTACCTCCAGCACGAGGCCCTGACGCTGACCTTTGCCGCGCGCGGCGGCCGCCGCCTGCGCCTCTACGGCGCCCCCGACGTTCCGCGCTGCGGGCCCGCCGACTTTGCCTTTCAGTACGATGCCGCCGCGCCCCCCTGGCAGGGCGCCGTCCCCGCCGACACGGACGTCCTCATCACCCACACGCCGCCCTTTGCCCACCGCGACCTGCGCCTCGGCTGTCCCGCGCTGCTGGCCGAGCTGTGGCGCGTGCGCCCGCGCCTGCACGTCTTCGGCCACGTGCACTTTGGCCACGGCCGCGAGGCCGCCCACTACGACGGCGCGCAGGCCGCCTACGAGTCGCTCGTCGCGCGCAGGGGCGGGCCCCTGCGCGATCTGCTGCCGAGCGGCGCCTGGGTCGATGCCCTCAAGGTCGCCGCCTACGGGCTGCACGCCGTCGTCTTCAAGGTCTTGATGCTCGGGCCCGGCGGCAACACGGGCGGCACGTGGCTTGTGAACGCCGGGCTCATGAAGGGGAACAGCGGCAAGCTCGGGAACCCGCCGCAGGTTGTCGTGTTGTAGGGCGGTTTCGACCTGCTTGTACGGGGCCGTGCCTATTTCTACTTGCTATATATGTACTTGTCAAACATCATGTGCAGAGGCATTACTCAGTATCAATCATCATCAATCATCACCGGCAGAGGCATGTAGTACGTGTGAATTATTCCGCCATGGGCCCCTAACCCCAATGCTAGTAAACGCGACATGATATCATCAAAAGAGAAAGCCACACCGACAACAGAAAACCCCACCCCCCAAACGGAA
>NW_009276937.1:277107-278379 GCF_000150675.1 Verticillium dahliae VdLs.17
CATAGGGGCCGATGGCAGCTGGGTCGCGCGCCGGGACGATGGGATCGGTCGCAGGGCTCTGTGGGCCAGCAGCAGTGGGCGCCCGGGACGAGGCGGACGGAGAAGGCTTGACGCCGGGCGGCTTGACGCCGGGAGGGAAGACGCCGGGAGGGAAGACGCCGGGAGGGAAGACGCCGGCAGGAATGCTGGTGGGCACAGGGAGTTTCGCGACGACAGCAGACGTGACGGCGGTGCCGTTGTGGCCGGTGGGGAAGACGGTGACGAAGATGGTCGACGTCGTCTCCATGGTGGTCGTCGTCGTGGGCTCCACAACAGAGAGCGAGGAGGCGCCGGTGCCGGGGCTGCCGAGCTCAAAGACGTCAACGTAGTTGACCTCCCAGTACGCATTGGCATAGGCTTGCGGGTTGCTGGACACGTAGTCGATGCAGGTCGGCGCGAGATCGCCGCACTGGCCGTTCTGCCACTCGACGCCGGCATAGTCGCCGCAGAACTGGTCTCGATGACAATGATCATGTTCGCAAAGTGCTTCTTCGTGTCGCAGCTGTCGTCGCCAAAGAGCGTCGAAGGAGAGACCTCCAGGTCTCGGGCCTGGGTTTCTTGTTGATGATGTCGGCGGGGATGTTCTGTCTCGACCAGTGCCAGATCTTGATGTCGTCCTCGGTTCACTACATGGCGTACACGCCACCCCCCACGGCATTGAAGGCGTCGCCGTAGGTAGCGTGGCTCAGGGGGTCTGCGGCGTAGCCGCACCCCGTATTGTTGTTGGCGCCGGGAGAGAGACAGTCGGTTGTCGTGGGCTGGCCCAGCACCTGGCCAGCAGACTGCGGCAACGTGCAGCCTTCGGAGGTGTGTCCCGACATGAGGTTCCTCGTGGCGAGGTTGGCGCCCTCGATGATGTCAATCTCGCCGCTGTTGGGCCAGTCGGGCCCGTACATCCAGAAAGCCGGCCACAGACCGCAGACGGTGGGAGGCATGTGGGCAAAGTCACCAATGAACAGGCCATGGTTGTAGGCCTGCTTGCTCTCTAGGCGCACACTGGGGCGGCCCTCATCGACGGCGAATGTGTTGGTGTGGTCGACGCCAAGAATGACGGCTTCTGAGATGGGGTTGATTGAGTAGAGGCCCTGGCCCAGAGCGTCGGGTTCGCTTTGGTATCTGGGAAAACGGTCAGTGGGAGGGGTTCGATCACGGAGAAGGGACCAGCTAGACTCACCGGACGAAACCATTGGAGGGGTCATTTCCATTGAACCAGTTGAATTCTGAGACGAAGGC
>NW_009276937.1:280120-281514 GCF_000150675.1 Verticillium dahliae VdLs.17
TTTCCCGCTTGAGGCCGTAGAAGTGCTCGGTGAAGGAGTCCGCCGCGGGTGCGCAGGTAGTGGCGCTCGACGAGGAGCATCAGCAGGGCGTGGAGCTCATCGAACGAGTTGAGCACGCGCAGCAGGTAGCGGGGGTAGCGCTGGGTGGCGATGGTCAGGAGGTAGCGCAGGGTCGGCGGCAGCAGGCCGTTGAGCTGCTGTTCGGAGAGGAGCTCGAAGAGGGACGGCTTCTGCTCGTCGAAGGCCTGGAGGGGGGTCATGAACTCCATGGTCGGATGAGCTGGGGGAGCTGGGGGAGCTGGTCGGGGGGGAGCTGGTCGCCGGGTGTTGATTTTTTTCGCTCCCTACCTATGGAGGAGGCATTGGGTCGGATGCAACGGGGGTGGAAAGCGATAGGAATGCAGCAGAGGAGGCTGGAGTGGTGATGCTGTTGCTGGTGTTTCCTTCTGGCGATGCGTGCGAGGGCAGCTAGCGGTGGGTCTAGGATTTGGAGGATTTGGAGGATTTGCCGAGGCAATTCCGGCACGTGGGTGCAGGTACCTAGCAGCCTAGCAAGCCCACCTTACGGTACCTTAGGTAGGTACCTTGGGGCCCAAAATGGCGAGGCTGGGGGCCCAAAATGGCGAGGCTGCGCTTACGTGACATGTGTCGGCACAATGGGCCTGTCTGCGGTGACTTGGTCTTGTGTTGCATTTGAAAGAGGTATTATGATGGCATTTGGTCGGATTCTGTTGAACCCCAACGAGCACTGTTGTTATGAGGACACAGCATGTGCCTGTTGTAGATGAAGCAACAAGTGCCTTGGGACTGGTCAATGGACGTGAGGGTGCAATCCATGACATTGTAGATGCATCCGTCAGAGACGCATTGTTCTTTTGGCCATTGTCTCTTTACCGCTAGCATCAGTCATTGTGACGGACAACCACCCAACTCAGACGAAATAGCAGGAAAAGCAGCAAAAGCAGTGTGGAAAGCCCTCACAGTCCACCTTGTTCATATGAGGAACACAGTTCCGAGAAGAAACACAGTTCCGACTTGATGAATGATACCCTTCCCTAGATTCCATGTCAAAGAATCTCTTTCTACCTCGCATCACAGGTGCAACGCTGAAGAGAGTCACGGACATGCCCCATGGAGGCTGGAGACATTGAATGTAACGGGCATCTAGCTCCATCACCTGGACAGCAACAGCCGAATGCATTGCGATGCATTGCGATGCATGCAATCCCACCCTGCCAGTGCTTACTTCGGTACACATGCTTGACAGGCAATGTACTCGATCGACCCTGGCTCGATCCCCCAGCCGTACCGGCCCCACTAGACAGGGCTGCTGGTCCTTCCCCACGCCGAGCACTCGCACTGACCTTGTCTTGATGAGCCTCGGCTGCTTTTTG
>NW_009276937.1:281614-282475 GCF_000150675.1 Verticillium dahliae VdLs.17
GACGATAAATCAAGAAGAAAGCGGCATCTCAGCGACAGAGGATTTAACTTTTGGGGTTTGAGTCCCCTGAAAAAAGCCATGAAGCGTCTCCGCCGGCAGCAGCGTGAGGTGCAACCGTGGTGCTGGTACTCATCATGATCATGATTATGAGGCACGACGACGCCTTGGGGGGCCCTTGCGCCGCTCGAATCGACCGCAGCCGTCATGGTGAACCCGAAAGCAAATTCGACCGTGGGAAGAGCAACGGCGAAGAGATGCCTTTGCGTTGGTTGACGAACGAGACCAGCAAAGAGGATGGGGATGATGTCGAGGTCCTTGGTCAACATCCACTGCCCATGGCCCACGGCCTTCGACCTTCGAGGCGTGGTCGTGAACCGATTATGTCATCGCATAGTTGCCGACAGAAAGTGGCAGGTGCTGGCGACAGAGCGGCAGGTGCTGGCGAAAGAGCGGCAGGCGCTGGCGAAAGAGCGGCAGGCGCTGGGGACAGAGCGGCAGGCGCTGGCGACAGAGCGGCAGGCGCTAATTAGGCACCAACCAGTACAGTACATGGTCCATGTACATTTACATGCACATTTATATGCACTGCACGCCCCTCGATACTCCACGCGGCCCCACCTGCGCCGATGCCCGCCTGAGCCCCCCTCAGGCCAGCAGCCATCCCCTTGAGCCTCCCCCTTGAGCCTCCCCCTTGAGCCTCCGTCATGGAAAAACACAGCAGTCCGCATCATCACAATCGTGGTATTCGTACGATAGGGGTATATAAGGGTATTGTCAACAAGAACACGCCTGCTCCAAATGGAAGGAAAAGCCCCAAAAAAAGAAAAAGACAAGACAGCCGACACCCCCTATACCGTATGG
>NW_009276937.1:288879-301278 GCF_000150675.1 Verticillium dahliae VdLs.17
ACCGATGCATGGTCGAGAAAGAGTAGCGCTGTTGTATCTGCTCCAGGGGGGGGGGGGGGGGGGGGGCGAGGGGCCCCCCCGGCCCCCGAAAAAAGGGGGCATTTGGGGGCCCAACAACGAGGGCAAAAAAAAAAAAAAAAAAAAGGGAAAAGGGGGGGGGGGCCCCACCCACTGAGATACCTCTCTACCAAAGATGCCTGTACTTCTACAGCACGATGGTTGGATGGGTACATCCTCGACAGTTGGGCAGTTACTCCCGCCCGTGCTGGCTTGCTGGCCTGCTGGGTCGTGCCTTGCTGGGTCGTGCCTTGCTGGGTCGTGCCTTGCTCCAGGGGCCCTGGCTGGCCGGTTTCTTGCCTTGATTGCCCTAGCTGTGCTGGGGCTTACGGGCTGGGGTACAGGGGACGAGGGAGGAGCCATGGTTACGTACTGTAGGTTATTGCTCGCCTGTCCTGCCCATCTTGGCCCCGACTTCCCATCTGGATGCCGCCCAGCCCCGACTCGTCGCCCTTGCGACCTTGGCTCGAAATGAGACAGGTAGGCCAGGTCAGCATGTCTAGGATCGCCGAAGAGGCAAGCTCCTTCGACCAGTTGCTGTCGCTCGCATGCCCCTCCAGCCTCGCGTGTCCTGGACGAAAAAGGGGACATCGCCCTCCATCGGTTTCCTCGACCAATTCCAAACACCAATTCAACGACAGCGCATAGGTTGGTCGTGTGGACCAACAACGACTCCATCCGTCGCAAGACATCCAGGGATCCAACATGCCATGATGGGATGTCCCCGGCTCGTCGCCCACGCCGTCGCTGGCCCACCCACCACCATCATCGAATGTCCTTGCCGAGAACGGGCCCGCCCTGTTTGTGCTGCCCGATGGTGAGCGCCTGCCGGCTGCGTCTTTCGATAGTCGCCGATTGCCCGACGGGACGGTACTGTATCCTACATTTGTCCGTCGCGGGACGACGAGGCACCCCTTTCCGCGTGTTAAATAGTGGAAAGACTAGTAAATAGTATTGCCATCTTCTAATATGCGCAGTAGCTGCCACAGGAAGTATGCTACCAGGCCCTGTCCTTTCGCTTCGCACGCCCGCTCGACACAGCAATTGCTTACAGGTGAGTGCTGTGCGAGTGAGTGGCGGCATGGTTGATATTGGATAATTCTATGACCAGGCCATACAGTCTACATCCTGGTATCAGCCCTCTTCCTCTGCACAGACCAGATCTTTCTGCCAAACAGACGAGTCCGAAAAGCACTGACCCGCCCTGACTGTGAGACTGCATGCTCGCCAGACTCCATCCATGTCTTGCTTCTTTTCTCGCGATGCGAGACCGGAACTGTTCTAAGGGGGCCAACTTTACAGCTCTTCGTCCCCAAGGAAACAAAAAAAAAGATCACTATGCATTGCGTCAGCGTGGGGGTTTCCTCTTCGAGCTCTTCTCAGAGAGTCTTCACCCGTTGCGTTGCTGCTTTTGGGTACGCGCACTGATCTAGGTACTATGAGTGAGCTCTGGGTGTGTCTCGACGATCCCCCCAAATAGATGGTCCCTTGAATGGGCACACGGACCATTCGCTACCTTAGCTTGGTCGGTCGCACCCCCATGCCCGATGACTGGCGTGGGCTGGCGAGCATGGATCAGGGGTTCTTCTCAACAGCGGGATTCTGTCGTCTTGAAGAAAGAGAGGGTGTGTGGTGGGACCATGCTAGTTCCCCCAATCACCAACCACTAGATCAAGCTTCAGCGACAAGTGATCATCCATCGGTCGCGAGGAAGAGGAAGAGAGGGGGTCTAGTGTCCATCCCTCCATGTCTCGTCGTCAATCGAGGCGTGCAGGTGTCCCTTATGACCCAGGGCATGGTCTTAGAACGCTCGAGCAATACATATACAGTACCCCGAAGCAGAGGATATATGGCCGTGACATGGACGAGGGCACAAGCCCGTGAGCTTCCCTGGCCTGGACGAGCCAAGGAAACGCTTATCTCGGCAAGCCTTGATACAGGCGACGTAGATCCGCCTAATGGGCTACCAAGGTCACTGTAGCCGTCTTTAGTCTTACCGCCCCGAACGGCATCCCAGGAGCCGTCATTGACCGTCGACCTGTCAAGGCGGTTATCAACATGTCGTCGATTTGGATACTGAAGTTTCCGGTGTCCAGAGCCTGCGGGTTTGGCCGGACCCCCAACGATGATTTCGAGAAAATGTCGATCTTCGGGTCCAGGCCAATATAGTGTGCAGGGT
The DNA here is from genome assembly GCF_000150675.1 of Verticillium dahliae VdLs.17. Classification (NCBI taxonomy): domain Eukaryota; kingdom Fungi; phylum Ascomycota; class Sordariomycetes; order Glomerellales; family Plectosphaerellaceae; genus Verticillium; species Verticillium dahliae. The sequence goes on from NW_009276937.1 coordinate 291,116, forward strand.
GAAGCCTCGGAAAAGGCTGCCCTCCGTAACAGCCCTGTTTGGTTAACACGAAGCGCTCGATACGCAGCGCTCAAACTGAGGTACTTTTCCGGCATAGCCTGATTAACGCATCTCCGTGTGGGCGGCAGAAGACCGCCAGAAGAGTGCTAGCGATTTACCGCATTGTAGCTCGCCTAGGGTTTCCAAATATTCGGGAAGGGGGTCGCATACACGCGACGGGTCGTGAATACCACGGTGCTTTTCTTGTCTTTGCTTTTGCTAACAAATTCAAGCGATCTGCCGTCGATTCGAGAAGATTGCGAAGCATGCTGTGACTCGGTGGTTCACATGAAGACGTGCTCACGTGCAGGTCAACGCTGGAGTCTGACCACAGTATGGCTGTCAATAGGTAAGGTCCCTAGTCTAGCTTGTCGTCATAGGCAGAACGAAAAGTCGTCCGCGGAACGAACGGGACGCTGGTCATGTTAATATCTACGGCGAGCCCGACAGAAACTTGTGCAGCTGTAGCAAGGAACATCCCAAGCTGCTGGCCAGTGGGTTGAAGATGCATATCTGGACCAAATCCTGCGATCAGAGCGAAAGAGCTGCTTGGAAGACATCTCGGGACTGCTAGAAGGTACATGGCCTAGGCTCCGCGATACTGGCAACACCGAACACAGACATTCTGTGACGTGGATGCGATAATGCAGCTCCTAGAGGATCGACATCAAACCAGGAAGAAGACAGAACGGAATAAAAGGTCCTATTTCCGTCACGGGCAGCACGAACCAGAGGAAGGCTATGAGCAACCGATCACAGTAACCAAGATAGCGTACGACGAATATCGAAGTTGTGATGAAGCGCTGCCTGATCAACTGGCACGGGTGGGGGACACCTGACCAGTGCACTCCGTTGTGATTTGTCAGGCCGGCCTCCTTTCCTGACCGAAAAGCAACAAGGCCAGCCGCCACCAATCTCTAGCGGCATCAACAGGCGGGAGCGCTGGCAAAAGGGGCGCTGATCGCACGAGCTGGGCGATCCGACATGGCTTGGGACCCGGGACTCGGCGCTGCGAGGGGGACACCAGCCCGGTGAGGAACTAGATTCAATCGAGGGATGAGCTCAAACCGTTTGGGCAACTTGTCTGAAGAAGTCAAGTCGAGGCGTCCAAAGAAAGTTTGGGGGTTTGATCCACCAGGCCGTGGGCGTGGGATGCGGCGGATTGAAAGCGTGGGTGGCCATCCAGATCATTACGTGGAATAACGACGACCCAAGCTGTCGGGCCAGCCAGTCGTTGAACAAGACGAAGACAATTTAAGATGGATTGGAAGTCGACATGGACGCCAGGAAAAGGTGAGCTGGCTTCGACTCATCGCACAATTGTCGTGCTTGATCTGGGTTGTCATACTCCTCAACTGCAATTGTGCACAGGTTCGGCGGGAGGCTTTTGGCGGGCTCTCGGTGGACGCTGCAGCCTGACGCCCCTTGATGCGAAGCGGGACCGAAGCGACTTTCAGTGAGCCGAGCCTGTGTTCTGCCTCGACAAGAGAGGAACACGAGAGGTAGCTGAGTTGCGTAGGGCGTAAAAGCCACGGCCACGGTTCTACCCGTCGTGCTGGCCAAAAAATGCTCGAGACTGCTCGGGGGATTGGTTCGATTGAGGCCGGCGGCTGGTGGGATCGAAAGGGTCGAGATTCGCTCGTTACTCGATAATCAAGAAGCCTGCGCTACATTTTCGCAGAATAAGTGACATGTCAGTCGTCGGAGGCACCGGTGGGGGGAAATTGAGTGATGGCTGAGCCAACATTGCAGGTGACCTGCATAATAACGAACGGATGGATAGATCCAACGCGCGTTGCTTTGGTGTTGGTAGGGGTTGCGCGGTGCCGGACACTGCATGGTGCTCCATCGAGCTGCAGCTGCTGGTCATGCTGATTGCCAGGTTGTAATGTATTATTCGCACTGTTACCTTAACAGACGAGTCGGCTGGTCGTTACTCTGGAGTTCGTGTCGGCCCAATGTACCGTAACAGCCATTGACCATGAATGAAGCGTGTCATTTCTATCAACGTGTTGAAGATCCAGCCATAGCAAAGCCTGAAGACAGCGAAGGCGACAACTCAATAATCCGAAAAGCCTTTCAGCCGCGCTAGAGGAACGATGTTCAAGAGATGGCGTGGTCTTGCGAGGGTTCTATTGATCGGCCTCGACTGACACGAGGAACCGTTCGTGCCGGCGCCACAACCGCAGGTGCAAAAAGCCATGAGCTCGCTCGTGGAAGGACGCTGGACGATGCAGCCTTATTTTTGTGAGTGGAGGGCCGAGCAGCAGCTTCGTCGGATTGAGTTGACCTGTGGGTGATGCGGCCTGCTCATGCACAAATAAAGAGAGCTGTGACTGACGACAGAGTAAGGAACTGGAGAAATTATGGAATTGGCGGATGCCAATTTGGATGTCACGACGGATGGGAAAGTGTACGGCAACATAGGCACCTGCTGTCCGGGCCCCTCCTCAGTGCTGTGGCACCTACAACGTTGGTGACAAAGAGCTTGCATGGGCGAGGAAGCAGCCGCCAGGCAGGCAGCCAGGCAGAAGGTCCCCCCGCAAACAGGGGACCACCTTCCCGAAGAAGGAGACGAACCGCTTTGCCGTGGACAATTGAACCGAGACTGACGTCGAGTCAGCCCAGTGAGGTGCGAGGTCCCTGGCCTGGTCTGGTCTCCTGGCTAAGCAGATTGCCGTGTCCTGCGCCGGCGCGAAAAGTCAGGGCCTTCAGTCCCTGATCTCGTCCTTGCGCTACCGGGCCTGCCCACCTTCTCCTCCTTTAACTGCCTCCTCAACTCTGCTCCTTGGGTCGAAATCCTGCCCATACGAACTGTCCACGGCTCCTCAAGCATTCGGATTTCTTGCTCGCCAGTCGCACGCCCGTCCCACACTGCGCTTCCCTACTTTGCCCTCCCCTCCCACAAGAGCGTGGATCGTCGCTCGCTTCGACCACTACCACGACCATGCCCCCAGCGAAAACTGCCAAGGGCGGCCATGATGACGGCAAAGGAGACTCTGCAGGTGCCAAAGAGAAGAACGGACACGGCAGCCACCTCACGAACGGCAAGATGCGACGAGTAGCGAGTGCTACAGGTGGTTCCCAGCTCCGCGAGGTCACCAACGCCAGTGCCTCCAAAACAACGACTGCAAAAGAGGAGGCAACCCCGCCGAGCGTACGCAAATAACTCTCCGCCCCTCTGTGCTTCCAGCCCTGCTAACACTCGCTCTTCTGTCAGATCTCTTGGAAATCCTTCGACCGCGACATGCTGCATGCCTACCGTCGCGAACACCGACTCGACACACCTACGTCCTTCTCCAGTTCCTACCGACACATGATCCTGTCACAACCGGGCTGCATCGGCCTCCACTCTCCGACAATGGCCCGCAGAAGGCAAGACAGGCGGCAGAGCAAAGAGCAGCTGGCATTGGCGGTGCGCAAGCATTTCAATGGTGCGGGCATCCAGGAGAACGACGCCATTGTGGACTTCATCCACAGAGTACACAGCCAAAGCTTGACCCGGGCAGACAAGCAGCGAAGGCCACCCCCAGCACTGGATGTCGAAAAGTGAAGGCATGGCACATGTGTTTGAAAGAGCATCTGGATGATACCCCTCAGGTTATTGGCAGAAAGGGAGCGTGGGAGGCATTGCGGACAAAGAGCTTGTCATGTGCACTCTTTGCCCCTTCATGATGCCGTCGGCGTTTTGGTTTCGAAGCCCATCTCGGCACGGCACAGCAACGGCACAGACATGGCAGGTCGACATGAATTGCAGCGATCATGTCTGCGTATGAATCTTCTTTGATATCACGGGCGTTTGGGGACATTTACAGGGGTTTTTTTTATACTATAATCTCCGCAATTGAAGACATCTTAACATCTCCTGCGTCGATTTTCTGGCTCGCATGGCTTGGATTTCTCAGCCATTTCGGCTAGAGTTGGCTGGTGACCTCAGGCTCGACCTCCTGACCCTGCATTTAGCGGGCATGGCGCGTCATAGCTACGACCATGCCGCCCCTCGCGCGTGGGTCCTGGGCAGGTACCTACCTCCCCCACGAGCCCAAGGTGAGAGTCTAGGTACCGGACATGCCACAGCGGCCTGCGAACCACTGCAACGCCGTGGGATACCGCTGACGCGAACCTGCCCCTCCAGCCCGCCAATTGCCGCTCGTCATTCTGGCCTAAGGTATCCACCCTCGGCTTAAGGCCGGCAAAGAAAAAGTTGCGATGTCGTCTGGCGGCACCTTCGCATCTGTGCACAGGCGGCAGGTGCACCCAGAGGGTCGTCAGGAGTGTATGGGACCTCAACTCGGCTCAACTTTCGAACTCGACAGAATTTCCTCGACTCTTCTATCAACGCGGTCACGACACGCTTCGCACCATCCCACCAACGGCATACTCTGCATATCACTACACACTCGTTTTGTTAGATCTGCGCATCTGTCGCCGTGCCTATTTTTTCAATGCTATTCTGACTAACAGGCGTTCGACATGAACACAAGTAGTCTGTTAACCAAGGCTGCAGCGGCCCCGAGCCGTCTGCTTCCCGTCCGAGCTTGTCGACGACCCAAGTTGGGGGAACCTCTCTGTAAACATGCGCAGATTCACACCGCAGCTTTTGCAGCTTCTTCCAGGCCGTCTGTTCGATACCTGTCACCTGCGAACAGCTCGGCCCCATCTTCGAAACGAGTATGTACCGTCGCCTTCCCTGCCTCAACCTTTAAAAAAAAAAAGTGTCGTCCGCTGACTGCCACGTCCCAGGCTTTCCATGCATCGCCAACCAACCTCGCAACGAAAGACCCGTACAAAGCACTAGGAGTCGGCAAATCAGCTTCGGCTTCCGAGATTAAGAAGGCCTACTACGGCCTCGCAAAGAAGTATCATCCCGACACCAACAAGGACGCCTCGGCCAAGGAAACATTCGGCGAGATCCAGTCCGCCTACGAGATTCTCTCCGATCCTGCGAAGAAGCAACAGTATGACCAGTTCGGCGCCGCCGGCTTCGATCCCAGTGGTGGAGGTGGACCCGGTGGCTTTGGCGGAGGCGACCCCTTTGGCGGCGGTAATCCCTTCCACGGCTTTGGAGGCCAGGCCGGCGGCGGGTTCGGCGGAGGCTTCAACTTTGACGACATCTTTTCGGCTTTCACGGGCGGTCAGGGCGGACCCTTTGGTGGTGGTCGCGGACGCGGTGGACGCAACCCGTTCCGCGAGGAGGTGCTTGTCGGCGACAACATCGAGGTGCACGCCAGCATCTCCTTCATGGAGGCCGCCAAGGGTGTCGCCAAGACTCTCCACATCACGCCTCTGTCCACCTGCGGCACCTGCTCTGGCAGCGGTCTCAAGGCTGGCACGAAGCGCACCGAGTGCAAGACATGTCACGGCACCGGCACCCGCGTGCACACAATGAACGGCGGCTTCCAGATGGCCTCGACGTGCGGCTCCTGCGGCGGCACGGGCTCTACGGTGCCCCGCGGCGGCGAGTGCAAACCCTGCTCTGGCAACGGTGTCGTTCGCGAGCGCAAGACGATCACTGTCGATATTCCCGCTGGTATTGAAGACGGCATGCGCCTCCGCGTCGACGGTAGTGGCGATGCGCCCGTGACCGGAAAGGCTGCGGACCCCAACGTGCGCGCGCAAAAGGGCGACCTATATGTCTTTGTGCGCGTCGCATCAGACCCCAAGTTCCGTCGCGCTGGCTCCGACATTCTGTACACGGCCAATTTGCCCATCACGACGGCCATGCTCGGCGGCGAAGTCACGATACCGACATTGACAGGCCAGGTCAACGTCAAGGTGGCCACCGGCACAAGCACGGGCGATCGCCTGACGCTGTCAGGCATGGGCATGAAGAAGCTCAGTGGTCGTGGCGGATCGGGCGATCTCAAGGTCGAGTTCCGTGTCAGCATGCCCAAGTATCTCAGTGCCAACCAGCGCACGCTGATTGAAATGCTGGCCAACGAGATGGGCGACAAGACGGCCAAGCGTATCATGAATGTCTCGCCGACTGGGTAAGTCGCGGTGCTCATCGGCACTCACACGAAGGCAATCACTGACATGACACAGATCGACCGTTGACCCTGACGCCTCCGACTCGCACAAGAACGAGGGCTTCCTCAAGTCCATGTGGCACACTCTCACGAACCACCCGGCACACAACAAGTCCGAAACCGACGCCAGCGGCAGCGGCACCGGCACCGGCAGCTCGACTGACAAGCCGGCCGAGAAGCCCACCGAGAAGCCGGCCGAGAAGAAGGACGAACCCCCGAAGAAGCCAGACTCGCCCTGAAGCACTTGCCGAAATTTATAACAAGACAATGTACCATATTGCCGGTTGACCTCCGGCTCAACGACCAAGCTCCCCACCCAAAATGAGAAACCTATTCCAACACATGGAAAGGTGGGACCAACGCACCACGGTGCCGTACCACCGACAGGGTCCGTCGTTTCGCGCGGTTCGAGAAGCCCGAGAACAAGAATCAGGAACACACACAAACTCCCCCTACCGACACCCACCAAAAGAGCTGCGCCTGGACGAGAGGGCCGCGAGCAATTGTATACCAGGGTTTTTATCTTTCCTTCTTGATCTTTGTACCATAGAGACATAGACGGGGACGGCGCCGACAGTCTGGGAGCTGGCGGGGCTGCTCTTGCGGAGGCTACTCACACCTCATTGTAAAACTGTTAAATCTGTGTGACGATTTGCAGAGTGCTACGCAGTGTGATGAGATGATGGCACTGAGGCACAGCGGGCGATGGCGTAGTAGTACTTCGACCCGTTGTTGCCGATTTTGAGGTGAACCGAAGAGAATGCAACACCGTTGCTACGTCCACGATCTTGGATGCACGGTCAACATGCTAGAATCGACGTCAAGCTCAATTATGGCTGCTAGCTTTGACTCCGTCACTCGCACAAACAGGGAGAGCACGACCGTTACGTTGCGTTTATCCTCTTGGCTGTCCATTGATACTCCATGTGTATATGTATCGTCTAGATGTCAAACGCCCCATGACGCCCGACACATGCAGAGTCCTCCTAATTTCCACACCCATCTTTTACCCCCAATCCACGCCCCAACCCATTCTTCTACAACTATTTCCACGCGTTCAGCCCCGCCCATGGGTCGTTACCCTGTCCCGGCTGTGCGCTCGATGGATGTCCGCTCTGTGGGTAAGCGCTGTTCGGGTATGCGCTCGACGGGTTGTTTTGCTGCTGCTGCTGCTGCTGTCCGTAAAAGGTCTGCTGGGGTCCCAGGGGAGGAGGGCCCGGGGGAGGAGGCGGCGGCACAAAGCCGGGCGGCATCTGGCCTTGGGAAAGGCTGTGCGAGTGGCTATGCTGCTGTGGTTGTTGGCCGCTTGACCAGCCGCCGTACGGTTGCTGACTTTGCCCGAAGGATGTCTGAGTTGGCGGTGGTGACGCGGGTCCCCGGAGTACTGTGGGGCCGAAGGTCGACTGGTGCGGGGGTGGAGACGTAGGCCCCGGTGTGCGGCCGTATTGGCTTGGGTTGTAGGCAGGCTGGCCGTATGTGTTCGCAGACTGCGGCGTGAAAGATTGCGTATTGGGGGGTGCCGCGAAGCTGGGATACTGCTGCTGTTGCATGCTCCTCTGCGTAGGGGGAGGCGACTGAGGGACCTGGTATTGGCCTTGGAAATTGGCCTGTGGGTATCGAGGTACCGAGTTGGAAGAAGAGTTCGGCTGAGTGAAGTTCAATGGGCTGGGTATTGGCCTGTTGGAAGGTGGCTTCTGCCCAGAGCTATTGGGGTCCATCGACATGCGCTCCATCAACCCTCTCAGGCGCTCGCGCTCAGTCTCAGCATGCGAGTCTTTGCGAGTCGACTTGTCTTGTTCGATCTGGTTGAGAAGTTGTGCACCCTCGGATCGGCGGTTGTTGACAAACGTCTCGACGTTCTTTTCCAAGCTTTGAACCGTCTCTTTCATCTCGGCGTACCAGCGCTTCGCGCCCTGAAGGCCGGCCGACAGGTCGAGGAATTCCTGGTATGCACGCTTGTACCTGTTGATAGCCGATGCTCTTTGCCTTTGGATTACCTCGTACTTGCTCTGTTCAGATCGAACCCGCTTGTCTTGGAGTAGAGTATTGAAAGACGAGTTGAGTTCCTTCATGAAGGCTGATTGTTTTTGGTTTGCCTGAAGCAGTCGGTTCTGCAGAGGGCGAAACTTTTCGAGCTCCGATTGGAAGAGCTGTTGCTCATAGTTGGCAATATTCTTCTTGTTGAGGATGAGAATTTCAGAAATGTCGTCGTTGTGGACCTGATGCGATGTTAGCTCTGTGGCAGTGTATACACTTTTCGTGACAAACCTGTTCCTTGAGATCCTTCAGGGTTTGATTTCGTTCCCTCTTGACGAGATTCAGTTTCTTCATGACCTCTTCCACCAGTTTGATCTGTTCAACGACAGAGGGGCCCCCTTCGTCAAAATCGGCGTCCAGGAGGTTCGGCTCGTTCCCCATGGGACTGACGGCGCTGCTAGACTTGGAACGCGCCTTGTTCACAGCCCGCCGAAATAGTGCATCCACCTCACCGTTCCGCGATGCTTGACGCATCTCCTCAAAATCAACCTCATTCTGTCTCAGCTTGATGGACAGCTGATTGTCGCTTCGGGAAGCCTCTTCGAGTGCCTCGCGGTAATTGCGAATATCGCCTCTGAGAGTTGAGGTAAGGCGGGAGCTCGGCTGCTGCGACCATTCATTCTCGTACTTGGACCTCATTTTTTCACACACAACCTCCTCCATGTCGAGCTGTTTCGTGTTCCTCTCAAGCAGGGACACGATGGTTTCCTTCTCTGAGCGAAGTAGCTCAAATATCGACGTGGGACTTTCGTGATTGGCAACATCCTCACACCATTGCCTGAAGTCTTCGTCTGGGAGGACGTCCTGGTCAAACCCGCCCTTGAGAACCTGAAGCGCGCCAGGTAACCTCAAGTAGTCTAAGCTTGCGGCCATTTCGTCGTTTGCAATGTCAACCTTTTCGGACTCGGCTCGAATGAGCTTTGCTTTTTCCTCATCGTACAGACTGGCCATCTCCGTGACAGCGAAAGGCACGATTTTGGAGAACAGGTCCGGGCCCGTGATGCGCTGAATGTCCTGGCCAGCGTAGAGTTCGCTCACGGGAATCGGCTTGGCAGCTGGCAGCTTCCCGACAGGGGCGAGGCTTGCCTCCGCAGGGACGGTGTGGTGGTAGATGTAGTCGTTGTCCTTGATTAGCTCTCTAAGCTTTTCCTGCACCGTGGCGACGTGGCGTTTTGTCGATTCGGCCAAGATGCCGCCGGTATCCGACGTCAAGTTGGAGCTTGGCGGGCAGTTGCTAGGGAAGTTGCTCGCTGATCTATCGGCATCCTTGGCTTGGGTCTCGGCAAGTTGCAGACGTGCTATTGCAGTTCCGTATTGGCCAGTCTCGGCATCGGTGAGTGCTTGGTAGTACTGGGCCATGGAGCTTAGAAGATTCGATTTGACCTTCTCGTGTCAGCAGAGTCAACGATGGATGGGAGTACTATACATTCATACCTGGACCATCAGGAGCCAGACCCTCTCGAAAATGCCTTTATTGACATTCTCCTGGGCGCCCTCTACTGCCTCCTTGTACAGAGAAGCCGCCTGGCTCGCAAGCTTGGCCAGCAGGGCAATCTTCTTCTGGTCCGCCACCTGCTTCTCGAGGAACACCTCTTGCGCTTGCGCCAGGTTGATACTGATCAACGTCTTGACAGTTTCCCGGCTCAGGTCGGAGGAGGGGGCGTGTAGAAAGTTCTCGTTGATGTAGGTGAACATGCCTGCAGAGGCCTGAAAGTTGTGGTACGCCGTCTTGAGGCCGGATTCGTCGGCTCTCGATTGATGGGCAGCATAGCACGAGAGAACAGCAGAGATATTGAAGATGATAGAAGCTTTCTCAAAGGCGAGAGAGTATTGCGACGTCAGCTTATGGGTGAAGGCGTCATACCTGGTGGCGCCATGTCAGCACGGCGTCATTCAAGAAGAGAGATGGATGCATTCAACATGTAGATATAAATCTTGATGTGTAGATCTACAACTGAAATCTCTAGCCATGATCTCCAGATGTCCATATAGCTGTATAACATGTCTCTACCGGAGTATCTGTATATACAGCATCCCGATATTCGTGTCTGTAGCGAT
>NW_009276937.1:301378-370267 GCF_000150675.1 Verticillium dahliae VdLs.17
TTGCCGGAGGCGGCTGAGGGTAGCGCACTCCTCGGCATAGCGTCCAGGATCATCGCATAGGTATCTCTGATGTATGATTTGAGGGGCCCGACCCAGTCAATCTCGTTGGTTGTCTTCAGAGGCACCGAGATCATGGGAGACTGCGTCATGGTGGGCAAGTGGATCTCGGTCTCCGAGGGATTGATGCGATGAGGCGTTCTTGGCTACTCGGCAACTCCAGCTACCACGCGCAGCTGGTCGAGGGAAGAGAGATCGCAGAAGTGCTGGGTTCGTGCGTGTGTATATGCGAAAAGTGTGGTCGTCTTGTATGGTCGGCTGCCCTACGAATGTCAGGGTGTCGGGGTGGGGGGACTTGGGCGTGTGGTTGGGCGTTTATGCGGGCGGTACGTGGTCAGGCGCAGTGCGTGGCTCAGAGGGTATGTCGGTGCCTGGGAGCTGCCGATGCAAGCGTGGTGTCGTGGGCGGAGGTCGAGGCAATCCGTGGCAGGAGGGAGGGCGATGAACATGTGACGATGCTGAGGGGAAAGTTGCGATGGTGTTCCTGTGAGGTCACAGAGGTCCAAAAGACACAGACGGAACGTGGGACGTGGATCTGGGACGGGAGCGGGGCAGGAGCTACTGACTGCTTGCTGAGGAAAGGTACCTGCCTTAAGGTACAGTACCTACCTAGGTATCTACCTAGGTAGCCAGGCAGATACCTAAGTTAGGTAGGCACCTTACCTGAGGTAGGCCTTCCGCCGCTGTCCAGCCCCCGAACTGAACACCCGGCGTTTGGTGGGTTTGGTGCGGGGATTACAGGAAAGGCACCTAAGGCAAACCTAGGTAGGTACCCAGGTACCTAAGGTAAGGTACCCACCTAGGTACGAAAGGTAGGCGGTAGGTATCCTCCCTCATCCCAGACAACAACGAACCTTGTTCGCCAGCGGCCGGCTCATCTCATGCACACTCAAGATGAAAAACATGTATATGCGCCTGCATTGTTTGAGCGAAATGTGGGCAAGCAAGATCTGGAAGAGAGGGATATGATTGCCGCCGGCGAGCTCAGCGGCTGGTGTGAAGTGGCTCAACCTCCTCCAGTGGCCGGCGCTTAATTCTTGCTTGTGACGGGAAAGCTATCGAACCAAGCTGACGGCCAGTCCGTCTACCTGGCCTACATTACCTACCTAGGTCCTTACCTACCTAGGCCCTTACCTACCTAGGTCCTTACCTACCTAGGCCCTTACCTACCTAGGTAGTTAGAGGTATGGAGATCCAGCCAGGATGGGGGGAGAACCGTGGCGAGTAATGGCCAGACCTCGAGCGTCAATCAGCGCCAGCTTCTTTCTGTAGCCGCCGTAGGCCAGGAGGGGACCGAAAGTCGCGAGTTGCACCTCACGGTGATATCCGCTCATTCGCCTAGTTGATGAGACACTCAGGTCACATCGTCAACTCTCATTGTCGGTTCAACATGCCCACATTGTAAGTTTCCCCCGGGCTCTCCCAGTGAGCCCACCACATTGGCTACTTGACAGAACGCCCTTATGCAAGTGACGAGCCAGTCGGCAACGTCTTTGGCCTGCTTACCTTTGCCATTGGCTCGCACCTTCAGGTCTGTTCACACACAAGCTAAGGCGGACATGGGAGCGGGGAACAGAGGCCAAACGGCCCGCTTCCTTCTGCACGTCCATGTCTTCACAGCACACGTGAAGATCCAGAGACGAGCAACGTAGCGCTTGCTCTGGCGGCAAGGGGCCGCCCAGTGTCTCCTCGCTCCCGCTGTGGCGCAACATCTCGTGGGTGCTATGCGATCTTCCGCCAAAGGCCCATTCTGCGACCCGGCCCGGCACTTCTGTGCCTGTGTACCTACCATGTTACCCGTGGTACTGCGGGTGAACGAATGGTTGATTAACGAATGGAGTGAAGTGATTAGTTTGGCACCCTAAATGTGCCGTGGGCAAGATTGCGTTCCTGGCCATCTCTTGGCGGCGTCCTGAGCCAAATTCTCGGGAGCCTGTCCCCGTTTATGAAATTACTGTGTATAGCTGACTACGCTTCAAAGGGATGCAACTATACTGGACATGCACCTCCCGGTTGGGCCCTCTTTCCATACCCCCTGGCAAGGTAGGACCACCTTCGATCACGTCAACTTCAGCCGACATCGTTGTCCATCAGCTTCAAGCAATGACGTTCCTAGGGCCTGCGCTCTGCAACATCGTAGAACTCTTCTTCTGCACTTCGCTGTGGACCTTTGGCAACGCAGTCGGAATTGGGCACAACGCCACTCCTGGCTGATTCTGAGCTTCTCCCTCAGACGCCTCTGACTTTCCTCCCACCTAGATGTCAGGCTCTCTACCACCATTCCTCAAGCACCACAGCACACCAGACATGCCGGTGCCGAGGTCGAGCAACACTTGCTCCCAGTGTAGGTCACGCAAGGTCGGAACAGTCCGCTGCGCCTAGAACGGCTCTTATTTTGTGTTATGTTCGGTTGACGGGCTTGACAGGTACGGTGCGAAGGGGGCCCAGATCCCTGTGCCAACTGTGAGCGGCTAGCATTCTCCTGTTCGGTCAGAACAGCGTCCACGCCGTCGTCATCGTCTGGTGTCAACCCACAAACTCGCCCGGAAGGCGTCGCGGAGCTCGCGCGTGTTTAGAATGTCGGTCTCAGAAATCGAAATGCTCTAGCGAACTCCCATGCTGTGGAAGCTGCCGTCGTCGAGCCAAGACTTGCGTCTATCCTGAAACGGGAAATTCTCATTCAGCACGTCCCTTTTCTTCCTCTCAAAGCCATTCACTCGGTCTGCCGCTCGAAAATCTGTCAGAGAAGCACGACTCTGGCACAGCCATCTCGGTCAGTCCTGACCAGCTTTCTACAGAGCAACGCTTGGAATCAACGTCTGTGTTCCGTGACAGCCCGGCAAGTCATGGCAACTCAAGACCACCCCAATTCCAGAATGTGGTGGTTCCGCCAACTCGCGAACAACTGCGGCTGGTTAACGACTTCTTCCGGCATGTGTATCCCATGCCTGTGTATGCATTCCTCAACAAATTGTCGATAACGCAGCGCTGTATAGACTCCACGCTGGACGAGACCTTGCTTCTGGCACTGCTATCAAGTTCAGCCCTTCATTTAAAGTACACGAAATACTTTCCGGTCCTCACGGATACCTGGGTCCAAAAGGTAGAAATGAGGATCTGATCGCAGATCGAACAGCCGTCAATCTTTCTGACCCAAGCTCTCATGCTTGTAGTTCTGTATCGGATGGAGACCGGCGGCTTTCAGAAAGCTTTCATGCTATGTGCTCTGGCAACACGTGCCGCCAGTGCTCTTCGTCTGCACTATGAGCGAACGGACCTCAGTCCACTAGCCCAGGAGATTCGCCGCCATGTCCTATGGTGTCTGATGATGGCGGATGCGCAAGTTCCAGTAGGCTTGTCGGAGTGTGAGCTCTGCCCTCACAAGGTCATCTATCTCGAGTTTCCCTGTAACGAGGAAGACTTCGTGTCCGAATCAGAAGCGCAGTCTCAGTCACTCGACGGCATCCCTGAGGGGGATTCCTTCGGCAGATTGTGCAGCAGGTCGTCGTCAGGAGAGACGTCGTGAGGCTGAGACGCCAGGTGTCTCTATCCAGGCAAGCCATACCCCAACTCACCTCGATCGCGGACGACTTTCGGCGCAACCTGCAAGCAATGAGGTGCGCAACCTGCAAGCAATGAGGTCCGGAACTTGTACACTCGAAGATATCAATACCTACTCGCGGTCTCGGTGGCTTGCGCGATTCTCGGCACACACTGTCCTGGCACCAGTGTCACTGCGACGTATCTCGTATATTTCTTTTTGGTTACAAAGAGGCGGCTCGTCAATTCACAGGCTGGCCTGCAGATACTGAATGATCTGTCGAAATTGAGCCCAGGCCTTCTGGTTCCTTATATGGATGTGTCGGTTTGTGGTCACCACGCGTTTCGTTTGGTACTCTTCTTGAGCCGTTCTCCCTTCAACCCAAAACATTCGGGCTTGACTCCAGATATTGCATTGGCCAAGGCGTCTGCTGTGTCTGAGTTTCTCAAGCGCATTTTTGCAAACTCTCACATTGCGAAGCACCTTCTGGCTGGTCTAGTCGTCGGTCTCTACCTGACCGGACAACGGGAACAAAGTCAAGACCCTTCTGATACCGAAGAGGAGACGCCACACCAGCGCCCTCAGTTTGCCCGCGCTGCAAGACAGCATCAGAGGCTAGGCATTCACAGCATGCTTCGACAAGCTCGGTTCGTCGACGACAGCGACCGGGCTCCAGAGCTTGCCGAGACTGAGCAAGTTGGCGATCGCCGTTTGAAGGGCCTCGCGAACGCTGGACTATACACCCACTCCTTGGGCAGTCGCCACCCGAGCGGCGTCACGCAGCCCACGCAAACACTGCCTTGCACCGACCAGCCCGCGACTCACGTGTCGCTGGTCACAGCCGATCTGACTCTGAATACAGCGGGTGATCTTGCAAGTGGACTTGACTTTGTCGTGAGAGCTTCGGTTTGGGTACACCTGGTGGATGGCATGACATCTGGAGTCGTCACGAGCAGTCAACCTCGGCAGACGGAGAATACTTTTGAGTCCTCCTACGAGAAATGTCTAACAAAGGGGTTCAATTGATGAATGTGTACAACTCCCTTGTCACGCTTGATCACGACACCTCATAGCACATCGTGTGAAGAGGACCGACTCCCTAGCGATCGCCGACAGCCGTAGTGTACATACTCCGAACGTGTGGTTTTGGCAGCCCCCACTCCGAACCCCCCGGCACTGGCCAACAACGGTTGGCTCCTCGTGGCATTCTCGCCATCAGCTTCATCACGTCATGCATGATTGACCGCCTTGAGTCTCGGTTGCAACGGCAACGCAGAATCCTTACTGGAAAAAAAATGGGGGCCGAGGGATGACTAGGTAAAGAAACTTTAAAGACCGACGGCCGGCTTTCGACCTACGACCTGGTCAAGAAGCCTCAGCTTTCATGACGCTCGCTTACGCCCAAACCACATCAGTGACATCAAACTCTGCCGCAATGGCCGCCGAAATCCGACCAAACATTATTTTCATCATGGCGGATGATCATGCTGCCAAATCCATCTCATGTTACGGAGCTGGTATCAACAACACGCCGAATCTAGACCGACTCACCAACGAGGGTATGCTCTTCAACCATTGCTACGTCACGAACAGCATATGCACTCCTTCACGAGCCGCAGTTCTTTGCGGCACGCACAATCATGTCAACGGGGTCATGACGCTGGACTCTAAGATCAATAAAAGGCTACCGAACGTGGCCAAACAGCTTCGTTCAGGAGGCTATCAAACCGCGATGGTTGGCAAATAGCACTTAGGAGAAGGTGCCGAACACGAGCCTACGGGGTTTGATTCCTGGAGTATGGTTCCTGGTCAGGGAGAGTACTGGGATCCTCAGTTCATTCAGTCGTGGGGTACTTCCGTAGTCCCCGGGCGCGCCACAGATATCATTACAGACAAGTGCATTGACTGGATGGAGAAGCGCGACAAGTCTCGGCCATTCTTTCTCATGTGTCATCACAAGGCGCCACACCGAAGCTGGGAGTACGACGAGAAACACAAGGATCTCTACAAGGACCCCATTCGGCTTCCAGACACCTTTTCCGACGACTACAAGAACCGTGCCAGGGCGGCCACTGTCGCAAAGATGAGGGTTGCAGACGATTTGACCTACACAGACCTGGGCATCGTGCAACCTGAAGGTCCAAGGAGTAAGGTCGGGTCAAAAATGATCGACAGGTGGTGGTGGAACGATGGAAAGATTCCCAATCCTGACGATGTTACAGGTCTGAGGCTTATCTGCAAAGAGACGGGCGAAGTCTTCACATTCACAACAAAACAGGGGCTAACCGAGTTCAAGTTCCATAGATACATGCAACGTTATCTCCGCACAATACAGAGCATAGATGACAACGTCGGACGTATGCTGGACTGGCTCGATGCCGAAGGGCTAACGGAGAATACCGTCGTCGTATATACGTCAGACCAGGGATTCTTTTTAGGCGAGCACGGTTGGTTCGACAAGCGATTTATGTACGAGGAAAGCTTCCAGATGCCTTTCATGATTCGTTACCCACCAACTATCCAGCCAAAGTCGGTCTGCAACGACATTATCTGCAACGTTGATTTCGCGCCAACCTTCCTCGACCTAGCAAAAGTTCGCATCCCTACGTGTATGTAGGGTGTGTCCTTTGTCCCAGTCCTCCGAGGCCAGACGCCCGAAGACTGGCAACAGATTGCCTATCACCGGTACTGGATGCACCAAGACATCATTCACGAGGCATATGCGCACTATGGTGTCCGAGATCAGCGCTACAAACTCATTTACTGGTACAATGAAGACTTTGGCCTCAAAGGCACACGACCCGGCGGGGAGGAAAAGGAATGGGAGCTCTTCGACTGTGAAGAGGATCCCCTGGAACTGTTTAACTGCTATCATGAACCTCGATACGAGGACACAGTTCGGAGGATGACCAGGATGCTGGAGGACAAGATGGCAGAGATTGGTGATGAGCCAGTGCACACCAGACTAAGCCTCAAGCTCAGGAATGGTACCTCACACGCTGCGGTGTAAAGACAATCGCATCCTTGATTCTAGAGGGACGGGCTCGCCTCTCACTCTATAGACCAATCATTTGAGAGTCCATTACT
Source organism: Verticillium dahliae VdLs.17 (assembly GCF_000150675.1). Taxonomy (NCBI): domain Eukaryota; kingdom Fungi; phylum Ascomycota; class Sordariomycetes; order Glomerellales; family Plectosphaerellaceae; genus Verticillium; species Verticillium dahliae. The sequence continues at coordinate 308,064 of NW_009276937.1, forward strand.
TTCACACGTATGTTTTTCCCCTCCACAAGATTGTCGATGAACTAGAGCGACGTTCCATGTGACATCCCCAAGGCTTGCTTGGCGTCGAAATTGTCGCCAGCAAGAGAATGGTAGTGGCTCGCTCGACAGCAAACGCGACCAGTGGTCACCTCTTCGTCCCAGCTGGGTCGTTCCTTCACCCGATATAGCACTTCTTGGCCTGACAGCTGCGAGCTTGTTCACTGACACGAGGCCTCGTTCGCTCGATAGTGCCCTCAATTCCCAGGCCGTCAGCCCCCTGGAAGCCCGACCGGACCGCCGAGCGCCGACTGCCGGAATTCACTACCACTGACTTGCGACGCCATTCCCATCCTGGCCGTTGAGAGGGTATGATGAAGGCAGTCTCTTGGGAAGAGATTTGCTGCGACATCAACCATCTGCATAGTTGGAGATATTCCCCCTAGGAGTGACTTCAAATCAGTGGAAATAGTTTCGCGAACGCCATCCTCTGGGTCTCTGTCATAATCCCATTGAGACCAGCCACTGGGTTCTTACGAGGCGAGAGGATTCGAGACGTACAAGTACCTACGGACGACACGATCCAGCATTAATAGTACACAGAGCCAGACCACAAATGATTCAGAGTGTCAAACGTTTCGAAGTCATCTCTGACGGCGATTGTACGCAGAACAACCAACGCTCACCTCTCCGCGACCTCCTCCGCAATGTCCACCGAGAAGTCACAAACCCTCAACTGTCTCCATGAGGAGACTCGTTCCACTTCCCCAGGCCAAGTGCCCCTTACGCAAGACGACGCCGCCAATGCCGCTCAGCGAATTTAGGCGACCCTGACTCTTAAAGAGGCCTTGCGGTACTACCGTAAGGCCATTGCCTGGTCGTTCGCCGTATCGACTGCCACCATCATGGAGTCGTACGACCTCATGCTCATCGGCTCGTTCTTCGCCTTTCCGCCTCTCTAACGCAAGTTTGGCGTCCAACTGCCCAATGAATCCTGGTCCATTCTAGCCCGGTGGCAGCTGGCTCTGGGCATGGTCACCAATTGCGGCTTGATCCTCGGCGTATTTGCCAACGGCTATTGCGCCGACCGCTGGGGATAACGCAAAGTCTTGATGGCCTCGCACACGGCTCTCGTCGCCTTGATCTTTATTGACTTTTTCGCGCCCTCTGTGGAGGTTCTGACAGCTGGCACGTTTCTGATGTACGCTTGACTATCTGGTGCCCCTTTCTTTTGCCTCCTCTCCTGCTGACAGAATGCAACGCTAGGTCCATCGCTGGGTAGGAACACATACTACGTCTTGAACATTGTCAAGACGGTCGTGGCTCCCTACTTGCTGAACCCGCAGGAGGCGAATCTGCAGGGCAAAGCGGCGTTTCCGGCGGCGGGCTTGACGCTAATGCTCGCGGTCTGGGCTTGGCTCGGACTGCCAGAGCTGAAGGGGCTGACGGGCGAGACGCTGGACAGTCTGTTCGAGAGAAAAGTACCTGCGAGACGGTTTCTGAAGGCGGCCAAGGAGCTGCAGCACGTGCGGTAGAGTCGCGAGCTTACATATTACAAGGTCGATAACGTCAGGGAGGTGCTTTGATGGGCCCAAAGGTAGATGGACCATTGCGTAGTACAACTGCAGCAGGCATTACGTTGTACAACCTCAGCAGGCTGACAGATGCCACCGTAGCCGGCATGAATGGTTGTACAAGCACTCTATATCGAAGGTCATTCCCCAAGCCAGAGACAAGGCAGCCAACGAGACCGCCTTTCCACACTCCCAACCCATGCATGTTGATTACTACTACCAGTCAGGTGCAAGGCGACGCGTGGCAAGTGTTGATAGGGGCGCCTTGCCAAGTTTCACTCTCGTCATCGTTCCAGCCAGCAAATGAGCCTGCCCATGGCTATGCCTATCTTCTGCACTCGTGCACATTGACAATTGAGGTACTCGCTCATATGCTCCCGTCATCCCGGTTTAATACCGCGGGGTCGAGGATGCCATGAGTGATTGATCATTGTGCGTTCATTCACTCGAGCCCAGTGGCAGCGGCTTCTTCTATGTGTACTCACGTCTTCAATTTAATTATTATCCTTCCCTTGGATCAACACGCCATTTGAATACGATACAAAGAGCATAACCGCGATAGTTACCGCTCATATAAATTACCATGTCACAGCCTGCATTGGGACTGCAAGTGCTTCAACCAACTTCAGACGGCAGCCCTCTGGTGATCAAGAAAGAGGATGAGGTCAACGTCGAGTAAGAAACAGCTTCAGAATGGGCTACATCCGAGAACTCTCTGGCTGATAAACATTCGTATCCAGTATCGTCCTTGTCCATGGACTGAATGGCGGCTCTCACGCCACGTGGACCAAGAATGGCTTTTTCTGGCCAAGGGAGCTTATGCATCAGCTACCTGGCGCTAGAATTATGACTTACGGCTTCAACACGGGTTTCAAACGACAGGGCTTGTTTGCCAAGGACCACATTCGTGCGTTCGATATTGCGGAAGATCTTATAAACCAGCTCTGCCACATACGGCGGGGTCAAGATACCCGCCCTCTGATCATGGTTGCCCACAGCCTTGGGGGGCTCATCGTCAAGCAGGTTCGTCTTCAAGCAGTAGTGCCCACTATCTGTCCACTCATCTCATATCACCGTGCAAATAGGCACTAGTCGAGGCTCGCAGATCATCACAAGCTTCCATCAGGACGGTATTTGATGCTGTTATTGCGATCATTTTCTTCAGTACACCTCATACCGTTAGTGCACTCATGGGCGTGCAATATCGAGATACTGTCAAAGGTATTGCCAAGCTTGGTGGCTATACTGTGCCACATGAGATCCAACGCAATTTATCTCTCCATTCAAAGGAGCTCTTGAATCTTAATCGAGCCTTCAGTCGGCTACTATTCCTAGACACGAAGAAGATCCTTGTTGTCAACTTTCACGAAACAAAGGCCCGCTATGGGCGACTGGTACGTATAACTTGGAACAGGACCTCACCAATACTCTGGCTGACAATCTACGGTAGATTGTTGATGGCTTGACTGACCACAGCTGGGGACTCCGATTGAAATAGAGCACATTTATGACTCAACCGAGTCGACATCCGGGCTGACAAACCAAAGCACCATGGATCTGAAGGCGTTCGTTGTGTCCGCCGAGGCCTGCCAAACTCTGCTCGACGATTTGCGGCTTTGGTTGGAACGGAATGAAAAAACACCTGAGAGACCAACCTTGAGCCAAGCCTCCGATGTCAACCGTGAATCTTCCTTCTACGGCAGGAATGATGATGCCAGTGATGAGATAGCAGCCACCGAAGGCCAAGAGCTATTTGCTGACTCCCAGGCTTTTTCCATTATCAGTCAGCTGCAGCTCATGACGGCCTCCCGAACTTTGTCTGTTTGAACGCCAAAGTGGTCAGTCATGAATCACATGAAAGGCATGGTCGAGGATTTCTTGGGGACAAGTTGGATTTGGTGGCCCTTTCGGCAGCGACAACGTGAGCTTGCCGACGGGTATACCCGCTTGCGGTGGCTTTGTGTAATATCTCCTGCCTCTGCACAAGCTCGTGCGATGCACTTATCGGACTGCTAACATTAGAGGTGCTTCACAGGGCTGTGAGCGAGAGCGCTTTGCCGACGTCCCTACCGACCTAGTTTCGTACATCTTGAAGACAGTACGAGGCGAAGGCAGTTCTACCGCAGACAGACAAAGTCTTCAGTCGGTAGCGTCTGGGTCTTCTCGAATTCCGCTTGTCCCACAAAACAAAACAATGGGCAGCAACCTTTGGCAGCCTCGAGACCCAAAGAAGCCGCCAAGTCACAATGGCGTGCGAATCTCCCCTCATCGAGAAAAGAACATAGAGTCTCATATATTCTTGGTTGTGCCGTCAGGTCTTTACGTTGGAGATGAACAGCTTTTGGCCTAGCGAACAGTAGCAATGGGGACTTCTGACGATGACCTCTTCTGTTGGATTCAGGAGCAATACTTTCTACTTCGGGGGCGACTCGGCGCATTCATGAGCATTCGCATTTACTCGCACTGTGACTTTTACATGGTACGTCAGTTGAGGAATGAAGCCTGACCTTTGTGGCTTGTGAACTGACCAGGACCCGTGCAGTTCCACAAATACGACACCGAGATGTACAGTCCTGTCGAGCAACATTCGTTCCCCGGGAACGAAATCCCTTACGACTTTTCGCCCAAGCCCATGGACCCTGTTCTGCCAATATCAGATGACCAGTTCTACCACCGCTTCTATGCCTGTTATAACCCAGCAAGCCTTCACAGGCTATTTCACAAATGCCGCAAACGCTGTGGCGACAGGGCAGATGTCGGCAGTTTCCCTCTCCGTCGCCATGGTCTTCAGGTCGAGGTCACGAAGAAAGAATACTTTTGGGGCATCTACGTTGTCACACGCGTCTCATACACCGGTGTTGCGGTCTACAGTTCTCTCTGTTGCCTGCCGGGGCTCGTCTTCTTCTTCTTGTGGATGTTTTCCTGGGGCCATTCTGGGGACTTGCAAAACGCCTCTGTCCCACTTTGTATTTCACTCGCTCTGCTGGTTGTATTTCTCTCATTTGTTATTGTGGATTCCTTTTCTTCCAGGCGACAGTGTCCCGTCATGAAGGAGAAGACAGTGTAATTCGGGTATACGTCAAGATCTATCTTATCGGTTGAGCAGATCATCAGGGGGTGTGTACCACAGGACTTAGTACATATAGTAGTTAGCTCGGATTCGAGTTCTAGAATCTTGATGAAATCGGGTTGTCTCGTCTTCTTAAGTATATATAAGGATCAGGTCGTTGATCTTATCATCAGCTACGAAAACCTGTACTTAGACAAGTGGATAGCACGATCATCCCAGGAGGCGTTACTGTTGTTTTCATGCTGTCGCCCCGTCAACTTCCCAGGATCTGACTACATCTAAAAAAATTCTGACCGGATACTAAAGCAGATAGGAGGCGTCAGAGTGACGCCTGCTGCGTCCTCATCACGCCGGGTTCGTGTCACAGGCCCATCAATGCATCATCCCAACATGCATCTTGAAATCACATGCAAAACGCAAACCCTCTCAGCTTCAACATTCAAAACCTCCCTCAACCATTCTGTTCCGTTGAGAACAAGGAAGCGCAACAAACATCCTATACCAGTCTTATCCTCCGCCCCAACCTAATCCGTTGGGGCCCCTCCTTTCCCAAAAAACACGATCCCACCCCCCCAGACGATCCACGCTCAACCCGAGGCGAAGAGAGACCAGAAGACAATGTGGGGACCCTGACTCTTGCGATTTTGCATGTGATTCCCGCCAAGAACCCACTCGACGCCCACACACCATTGAGATCAGATCCCGTAGTGGAGCTCCGGGGACAAGGGTCCCGTCCGGCAGGCATGCGTGCGAGCCGGTGCGGCTCTGCTGGGGGTTCTGGGGTTGACGTGGTGGCCGTCGTCTGGTGTTTGGGCTTGATTGGGGTGTGGATGCCGACGTGAGGCCGGGCGCCCGATGTTGGATGATCCGCCGACTACTGTGCGGCGGCTCGGTATGCACATGGGGAAATGCATGGCTCGCACGTCGTGTGCGGCTGGGCTTCAAGGTCTGTACACAATTCTCAATTCTTCAGGGCCACAGACAGTTAGCATGGCGTGCCAAGTTCAACGCGACATTATCCGAATGTGGTCAATCAACAGCTTCATGGTTAGTACACCGCCATTCTCACGATCTCGACGAGTCGAAATGTCATGTGCATGTTCTGAAAGTGAATGGCTTGTAATTTGGTGAATCATAATCTGCTCGCTCAGCACAGTCAAAGCTGAGCCATCTCGTTTTCTAGGATGCCACAAAAAGCACCTTCAAATTTCGTGGTGTAAAAATATCAATAAAGCGCCGCCGCCCAATGCCCCAAAATCCAGTAATCAACGCCGGCCAAAGAATTTCGTGTCGTAGCGCAGGCTCACATGAGATCCATCTTCGTGAGCTGCTCGCCATTTCGTCTCCGATGAGACAAATGTTCGTAACAGCGCCGAGCTTACGCGGCATCGGCGCCCTTGGTGGGCTGAGCAACACGAGTGAGCTGGTCGCCGGCGCGGACAATACGCTGGCCGGATGAGTCGGTGACGTAGGTCATGTCCTTGTTCTCGAACTGAGCACGCTTCCAGATTTCAACCTCGCAGCCGCCGCGGAGCACGCCAACGCGCATGGTGGAGAGAAGGTTGTGAGCGGCGTTGGAGTGAAGGTAAACACCGCCATTGAATATAGCGGTAGCATCCTTGCCGATGGCAGAGTTGATGAGGGCGCGCCCACCGGGGTGATCCTTGATGAAGTCGGTCACGTCGTGGATGACACCAGCGACAGCGATAAGACCCTTGCCCTCCTTGCTCTGGGCAACAAAGTCATCCCAGTCGACAACAGGGAGCTGCTCGAGAGGAATGCCCCAGTCGAGGGTGGCACGCTTCTGGTCAAGCTTCTTCTGGAGCTGCTGGACACGTCCCTTCTCAATCTCGTTGGCACGGAACTGCTTGAGGTCGGAGGCGAGGCCAAGCTGCTTCCAGGTCCAGATCATCCACTTAGTGGGGTCGTACTGCCACCACTGAATGGCGTTGCGGTAGTCCGAGGGGAACTCGTGGTGGAAGTTGTGGTAGCCCTCACCAAGGGTGAAGAGAGCAGTGATCATGTGGTCGCGAGGGCTGTTGCGGTCGTCGAAGGGCTGATCGCCGATCCAGTGGGCGAGGGAGTTGATGCAGAAAGTAGCCTGCTGAACAAAGAAAATGCGGAGAATGCCGGCGTAGACGTAGCCACCAAGCCAGTCACCCCAGCCGAGACCGCAGACCAGAGTGGGAAAGATGACGCCCATGGTCAGCACACACTTGAGGAAGTGAATGTGCTGCCACATGACGACGGGGTCCTCGTTGAGATCGGTGATATCGGTACGGCCGGTACGCTTGGGGTCCTGCTTCATGACCATCCAGCCAAGGTGAGAGTACAGAAGACCCTTGCGGACAGAGTAAGGATCCTTGACAGTGTCGGTGTAGCGATGGTGAGCTCGGTGCTCGCGGGACCACCAGCGGATGGAGCCCTCAACGGCACCTGCGCCGACAGCGGCGAGGTAGATCTTCAGGGGCAGAGAGGCCTTGTAGGAGGAGTGAGCCCAAAGGCGATGGTAGCCTAGCAGAACAGGTCAGCAGACTGTTGAATGAGCATTTGCATCATGTGCGCTCTTACCTGCTGTGATACCCAGACCAGTGTTGAAGTAGTAAACGACAGAGAAGACAGCCGTCTTCCACTGGAGCGGAACCCAGTAGGAAGAGACGAGGCCAATGGCGGGAACGATGAGGATGAAAAATGTGTTGAGCCAGTTGACGTGAAGCCACCAGTTACCCCAAGTAATGGGCTGGCTGGTGATGTGAGGCTTCTTGGGGTCGGTCCTGGAACTGCGGACGGGGACATAGTCCTTGGTACCGTCATCCCACTTCTCGGCGGGTGCCGAAGGCATCGTTGCGGGTGCCATGGTGAGAGTCACTCCGGATATTTCGAAGACCGTCTCGGGCAATGGTTGGTATGGGTGATGAAGGTTGGTGATAGAGGGAGGAAAGGAAGCAGGTTCAAAACGGGAGGGGCCCGGAAGGAAGGTTATATGAAAAGGCAGTGGGCCGAGACGTGTGCGGTGGCGGCAATGGAGGTGTAGGGATTAGAGATGTGATGAGCTCTTCGGTACGTACTTTGATACGGCAAAACAAGGCAACCGCCTAGGTACCTACCTCGAGAAGAAGGGGTGAGAGCCTAACGATGGTGGTTGAGAGAACATGGCCACCTTGGTGGAGGGAAGCGGGTCCGATGAGCCGACGGGGAATGTACAGGTAGGTAGTGAATGGTTGATCGTTGTGGGCAAGAGTGCAAAAATGGGGTTCGCCACCCGACGACCGACCTCCTCTGATCGTTGTTGCCCTTGCTTGCGTCCTTCCCTTCCTTTCCCCAGAGCCCCAGTCCAGCCCAGATCCCTCCTGTCCAGGGCGAAGGAGGCAGGAGCATTGAGCGACGTACAAAATTGGTATCGGAAACGGCAGGGCAGAGCAGGCACGATGGGCCGTGCGCCCCACATGCAGGGACCCGGTAGTGGTCTGACCAATCACAAGCGATACCGCCTCAACTCGTTGGGGTGACGTGCGTAAATCCGTTGAGAGAAGGGAACGTACCCCTAGGTCATCCACCGAGATCGTGGTCACACACCACCAGCTAGGAAGGATGTCTATTTTTTTTCCTTTGGGGCGGGCAATCAGGCAGATGGAGTCAGAAGGTGTTGCCATGTCGGACGCTCATGAGTTTGTCCTCGGCTCAGGAAACATAGGTTTTTGCTTTTGATGGCCTGTTTGGCTGCTGATTGTGGTCTTGTTCAAGCTGTGACATGACGTTGAACTTACCTACACAGACACGGGGGGGACGAGGTCCCGGTGTCCCCAACAAGGTTGGTGGTATCTCTCTGACAGCCGGGGCGCCATCAAGACGGCGCAAACAAGAACAAGGATGCCTGTGAAACTCTACTACTACCCTTGAGTGAACCAGAAATGGCTGGTTCTCTATTTTACTACAGAAGTAGTCATGACCTAATAAAGCCTAGCGTATTCGCCGCTCTTGCTTTCAGTCCAGGTTCTGCCACGCCCTAGTCGATGTAAGAGTTATGCAATTTGTGCACATCCAGGTAGTGCTCAGAAAGTCGCTGGAGAAACCGTCGCTCATTCTCTAGCCCTGTACGTCACCGTTGATAATGGCTCAACTCGTCACGTCTCCTTGCTGAAGGAACAAAATCAGCATCCCACCCCGACAACGTCGCAGACTGGTACCTGTCGAGTCTGAGAGGTCTTCCTTCCTGGCACGTCTTGTAGTGCCCGCGATGATAAAGTTCGAATCATGACACCCGTCTCAGGCTCTGATCAGGTGCAGCTCCAGCTAAAAGCAGCAAGGACCTAACCCAGATCAGCCTTGGTAACACCTCTCCCGCGAGTTCTTCGTTGGCTTCCAGACAAGTCTTTTTTTCTATCCCCCCCAAAGAAATCCCAACTCCCCTCCCCGCCTGTTCGAAATGCCCAAGCGTCTGCCAAGCCTCGACGACGGCATGTCCATCACGACGTCGTCATAGCCACTCGAGATTCCCATGATCATCTACCTCTTCGGGTTTCGAGGCGCGACAGGACCACCCAATGCTTGTACCATGTACAATTGCTGTCACGCCTGATAGCCAGTCACACTACCCAATGAGCAATGGTTAGGTACTAGCGCCCGTTCCATGCCCTTTGTTGCGCTGCACAACTTGCTTGATGCAACATCTGTGCTGGGTTCGTCTTCAAGCTCCATACCAGCATCTGCAAAACGACACGTCGTCCAACTTGTCTGCCGGGTTCCAAGAGCCTATTCTCAAGTACGAGCACAAGCACATGAAGACAATCTAACACACCTACCATCCCCCGGATGCCTCGGCTCCCGCATGATCCCTCTGTCTCTCCGGTCCTCCGCCTTCCCGTCAAATCCTTCTTTGGCGTCCCAACAGAAACACCCTCTGCCCCGCACATTCCACCCATTCGATGCGTTCCTAGGAGGCAGGGGGGAGCGGGGACGGACAGAGACAAGGCCCCACCTCTCGATCCCCATCGCCGTTTCGCCTCATTGGTGGGAGAAACTCAGCTTTTCTCAGGCATTATCGGTCACGTGATCACTCATCTGCGTTTTCCTCGTTCGACTTTTTCCGCTCTTCTAGAATGTTTCTTCGCCACCCCCCTCTTGGCACGGAGCTAGTTCCCGGCTCTCCCCTTCCACATCCGAGCCCAAGCCTCCGAAACGCCCGATGCGCTACCAGGCTAGACTTCGGATGAGCCCGACGTCGACGTCTCCCGTAGGAAGAAAAAAGCTGCTACCGACCGGTTCCACCAACCGCACGGTCCGGAAGACATCGCACGCACTCCTTTAAGCATCCGCTTGTGAGAATCTGAGGGCCGCCATCCTTGTTGGTAAAAAGTCATCAAGTGCCATGATATTCCAACACCAAATCTTGATGCTGAACTAAATAGGCTACAAGCTACCAAACTATTTGGGGGACATGTACACAACCTACGCCTTCCAGAATAAATACGCCCCACCTTGTGCATCCTCATCCCAGCTTGCTGGTGCTGTTGTCTGTATATAAGTACATTTCTCATACCGGTCCTTCTGTCGTGATTGCCGAGATCGTCTCGGCCACAGGCATGTTCGTGCCGGAACGTTTCTCATCAATAATCTCTTCGTCTTCTGTCTGCTTTGCTTCAGGTTTTGAGGACGGCACGGCCTCTGCCGGATGAGGCATAGCTTGAACAGATCTCGTGTCTTCTTGGTCGAATTTCCCTTCTTCCAAGATTGTTGAAACCTCTTTGGGCTGATTTCCGACCGCTGCCCCATCCTCAGGCCTCCCAGGAAGGCCTCCATTGCTGTCGTCATTCTCTCCTCCGGGTACTGTAAGCCCCGTCGCCTTAGCCGTCTCATCATCGCCCTCGGCCTCCCTCACGGGTATATCCTGCTCCGTTGTGGAGCCTGTGTTGAGCGGCGCGTGCCCGTCAGATCCACTGGGTGGAACAAGGGCTCCCTCCGTCCCGTCAGCGCCATGGTCGTCGGCCGGGGGACTTTCATCGTTGTTCACGTTCCGCACTGTCGAGAGAGCGTCCTCTGCAGGCAAAGGCGCGGTCTTGTCGATGAGTGGCGGCGTTTCGTGAGACTTCATCTGTGCATCGTTCTCTGCTTCCCCGGGGCCCGTTTCCTCAAGCATGGCGTGGCATTGCGTCTTGTCGGTTCCTGCGCTGCTGCTTTCAGGGTTCTTGCTTGGTTGCTCTAGTTGAGTGGGAAGCTTAAGTGGAGTTCTGTGCGTGTCCTGTGGACCCGAACCTGGAGTGTCTGCTACAGTGGTTACGCTTGTTTCCACAACACTTAACGAGTCCTCTGACTTGAGGGCCTGCTGGCTGTTGGTCGTGGCCTCTGCCTCGCTGTTTATCTCTGTAGGCTTTTGAGTTGCTGCACATATCCCGCCTTGAGCAGTTTCCTCCAGCGGATTGGAAACCTCCACCAGCTGGTCCTCGTCGTTGGCTTGTAGCATTCGAGCCGTAGATATCGGGACAGTGTCGTCGTTTAAAAGTTTCTGATCCTCTTTCACGGGTGTGTTTGGCGTGGGCGTCACTGCAGCATCAAGTTCATCCTTGACATCCGGGATCAAGCTGGTAGAATCCCGTCGCAGTCCCTGCGAGGCCGGGGCCATCGAGTATGGCTCCTCACTTGTCTCAAACACGCCACCAAGCGTCGCGTGACCTCGCGACTCCATGTGACTTTCTCCTGCAAGAGAATCTTTACTCGTCCTCGGGGTGATGCTTCTGCCTCTAATCATCTCATCTGCCCCCACGTCGCTGTATGAGGGCGCGATGTTCCGAGCGCCAGCCCAGCCCGAGACTTGGGAGCCCTTGTAAAAGGCGTCAAATTGACCGTGATGACTCGGGAGAGGACTCGGGGGCGAGCGTCCTCTCGTATAGTAGTACGGATCCTGTGGGTACCCTGCTGCTTGGCCCCGATTCACGTATGACCAGTCGCTGGGCTGCGCAACAGTCTTGACGCGTGATTGGCCGTTCTCGTCGGCTACGAAATACTCTTTCATGGAGTACCCATCATCTACCGAGATTGAGGGAAGATCGTTTCCGGTGTCATGACGGACAGCGGGTTCAGGGAATAGAGTGAGAAGAGACGCAGCCTGCAGTCGGTGTCGAGGATCATCACTCAAGCAGAATCCAACGAGTTCGCGGTACCAGTGGGGGACGTCAACGTCGTGTTCTAGGATGAGGGGGCGCCCATGAGTCTCAGGCTCGTCTTCTTGCGTAGCTAGGGCCCATAGAACCATGCCAAGCTGGTACAGATCCGACTTGACACCGATGTACATCGAAATCCGCTGGCCGCTCTCGATAAGTGGCGTTGCCTCTGGAGGTTCCCAACCTACGGGACACCCTCGTCTGTTGATGTCTATGATCTTGGCATCGCCTTCGTCGTCAATGACAATGTTTGAAAGGGTAAAGTCACCCTGTACGAAACCTGATTCGTGAATGTCAGAGAGACCTTCAACAATCTGTCTGGCCCATCGCTCTCGTATCAGCCAAGGCGTTCCAAGTTCGGAGCCCTGCCGATTGTCGTACAGAAGGTCGATAAGTGCCCCTTGCCCAGCAAAGCTGATGAGGAGACCTTTGACGTGTTCGTCATGATCGTCCACGACTACACCAAAAAAAGATATGACGTTCCTCGAGTAGCGAAGTCGATTGAGTGCATTGATCTCATACAGGAACTCGTCGATGGTGTCAGGTCCCGGAATTTCCTTTTTGATGAGGACCTCTTGGCCAACACTGACTTTGTAAACGAAGCCGGACATGTGCGAGTCAAAATTGATGTCTCGCTCCCTGATCCTCTGGCATCCGAGGTGTTGTACCTGTCGAACAGTGGGGTAGTTGATGATCTCCTGCGAAGGGTCAGCATGGCGAATGGTACGTTGAAAGGGGGAGCAAGGGGGCAGACGTTTCTGTCCTCCATAACATGGACGTGCAGACGACCGTCTGTGGTTTGCAGCTTCAGGTTTGTGACGGTTTCGTAGAACTGTATGTCCTGCAGGCTTTCTCGGATAGCCTCATAAATCTTAGCACTCTTCTCACGTTGAAGTTTGGTATGCGCAAGATCCATCTCCAGTGAGTTTTCTGGGGCATTGCGGTAATCCAACGAGATTGTGACCCGCCTCCAGGAGGTTTCCTTGTCACGGTAAGTGACAAAGAACTTTTCACGCTTGGACTTGTCTCGGAAGTGCATGCTTAGGTTAAGTATCCACGTCCTCTCAAGCTCCTCCTGGATCATGACATCGTATTGCGATGTGGTGACAGAGTGAGTATCTGAGAGGGAAACATTGTCGGGGAAATGGTCAGCACGGACGAATGTTTCGGCTGTCGCTGATTGCACCATCTGATCGAGGCTGGTGACCGGTCTTTGTTCAAAGGATGAGGTGATCCTGTCAAGCGTCGACTCGCCCACCTTCTCAAAGGGAAGCTCGGGAGCGCTGGCTCTCGGAAATGCCCTGGGCTGCGAAGGCGCGCGGATGAACGTGTGGGCCCGACGATCAACAGACACTGCTCGCCTTTCTGCGGGGGTCATCTCTGCTGGAGCAAGATTATTCCTCCGCTCAGACTGCTGTCTCTTGAAGGTTTGGGCCCGCGGCAGCCCGGGAACGACCTTTCTTTAAGGGCGATGAGGAAGGCCAGGCCTGGAGAGTACCTCTGGATCCGGCGGAGGATCCGAGTCTCGCGGCAGCTCAGCCGGGGGCACTGAACTTCCATTCTGATGCCGACCGAACATCCTCCGAAAGAAGTTTGTTTGGTATGCGACGGCGAGGAGGGATGCTCCGTCGGTAGGGCGGCGGTTTGCGCCATGGCGAGCATGAAGAAGGTCGCTGATGTTGGTGTTGTGAGCTGGTCTATAGAGACCAACGGCAAAACGGGGAGAAGACGTCAGAAGTTGAGGGGACGAGGTAGAGTAGGCTGAGGCTCTTCCACGACAGGCCAAATAAGTCCCCAAGCGGTGTGTAGAAAGAAGCTGGGGAATCGTGATGTTTATTATGGGGCCGGCCGTGGCGCAGGTCCGGGAGTAACCAGGCCGGGAGACAAGGATGAGCCTGGGAACAGAAAGACGGTCAAGAGCAGGACTCGACGAAACCCAGGAGCCAATGTCGGGTTGCGGGACGTCAGTCTATCAATAGTAGACGGCGGATCTGCTTTCGAGGGATGACCAGACGGAGGGGCGGTGGGCGGCTGTTTCGTCCTTTTTTCGGTCCAACGGGATGATGGCGGTGCGATGTAGCGCTCGCTGTGCTTTTGGCGCCGTGTGGGCCAGACAACTGGAGCAGGAGGACGTCTGCAAACCGAAGCCAGGCAGTGGAGTCGAAGAGGCTGGAGACGCGAGGAGTACAGGAGACGAATCTGAGGAGTACAGGCACTACGAAGACGATGCGAGTAACCGTGGTCAGAGAGTGCAGAGAGTGCAGGCGAGGGCATCAGGCGGCTCGTGCGACGGGAAGAAAAGGCTCAAGGCGTGGTGGAGGACAGGCCGATCATGTTCAGACGATGAGACGACAGGATGCGTGCAGCGAAAGACGATGGCTGGGACGACCAGACCTTATGAGGAACGCTGCAGGTCGAGTCGAGTGCGGAAGGGCATTTGCTGGAACAGTGAGATGCGGTGCGATGTGATGCGATGCGATGCGTGCAATAGGATGGGGCCGGGCTGTGTGCGTGACGCTGGTCGTTGGCCCGTGGCTTTCGGGCGACGTCGCGAGCGAGTTCGGGTCAAGGAGGCTGGCCTTGTCGTGCGTGGCCTGGGCAGCCCTGGATGGGCTCACTTGGTTGTCCGTGTGTCGCAGTCGCAGACACAGCGGCCTGGTCGGTAAGGGTCTCTCGTCAGGCAGACAGTAGTTTGTCTAGGTGCCGGGGCGCATCAGGGGGCGTGTGAGGATGGGGGGTTCGAGAGGGGTGTGTGCTTGTATGGGTGCTTTAGCCCTGAAGTTCTGGGCGCAGGATACGACGAGGTTGGGCCTCCACGAGAGACGAGGCGGTCATGCTCCTTTGTACCATTCCATTCGTTGTGGTTGACGGACGACGAGCGGCAGGTGGAGGGCGGAAGCAAGACAAGAAGAGGTGCCCCCTTGGGAGCCGTCGGAGCCTGGGTGGGTTCGTGCCTGATGACCGATGGATGGATTGAGCGGCTTGCTGCTTGCCTCCGGTTTGACGGTTTGGCGGCCCTGTGGGATGGTCGATGGCTGAGTCTTGCGGCATGCAGATACACTGCGAGGGCTGGCTGGTCGGCCCCAGAAGCGCGTGAGAGAATATACCGGGTGGATATGGATAGAGGAGTAAACAGGGGGGGGGCGCGGGGCGGGCTGACGATGTGATGGACCAAGATGAGCGATGGTGAAGGGAAAGCTAGGGACACATCCCCCAGTGCTAACGACGAACATGAAGTAACAGTTCGGTGTCACAGGTTCTGGTCGTTGCACCAAAGACCAGGCCAGCTCCACCGCGGGGGTATCTTAGGATGCCCGCACCCTCTCTTGCCTCTCAAGCCTCTGCACTGCTCTAACTGCACTGAAGCCTTCTCTCCCAGGCAGGTGGGTGGGCCCTGCCTCGAATGCGTTGTCCATCGCCCCTGCTCCCTGTCGAGTCCCTTGCACAGTACCTAGAAAGCAGCAGTAGCTTCTCCTCTTCCCGCGCACTTTCGGTCGGTTTGCTGCATCGTACCTACCTACCTTGGTACCTAGGCAACTACCTGGATGGGACCCACCCAATAACGAGGAAGGTACAGCTTGACTCCCTAGGTCCTGCACCTAAGGTACTTTCCTGCCTACCTACATGTACAGTGCCCATCCAATCTCACTGGTAGAGGCAGGTAGGTGTTCCTGCCAGCCTACTTGCGCTAGCTGGCACTTGCTCTCCACTGACCACCGTCGTGCTAGCCAGTTTCCCCCTCCCCTACAGTACCTACTTTAGCACCTTCATCCATTCAACTCTCACCACCCACCCTCCCGCCAACTATGATCGCATTGGGCGGTCATTGGGCTTCAACGTATCAACGAACGTTTTGCCCGTCCGCCTTCTTTTCTGTCTCTGGTGCGTCTTGCCTCGCAGCTCCATGTTTTCCTGTCAACGGAAAAACAATGGCACATCCATGTCAGCCATGCAAACGCCTCGAACTCCGTCACTTCGGTCACAATGTAAGCCCTTCTCCATTCCCCGCGCCTCCCTCCTACGCCTGGGGTCTCAGGCGTCATTTCCACCGTCACACCAAACAAAAGAAAACCGATGCCGCGGACCACATCCTTCGTTTCCTTCGTTGGACACCCATCCTCGCCATGGCCGCTTGCCTCTGTGCGATGCCTCGTGGCCAGCCTGCCTGCCACGCTGAACAAAATCCCCCACGCGCGAAAACATGCAGGCTTTGAACCACGTTCTTCGACACGGAAAAAGAGACGACAACTCCAGAACTATCATCTCTGATCTCGAGGCACCCCACAGCGCCAACACAACGATGGCCTGCATGATGGCCAATCCATCAGTCCCCGCCCCCTCCTACCGCCCGCGCTAGCCTCGAGTGCCCGCTGTGCGTGTGCGTGTTGCAGGATAGATGCCAGCAACCTTGGTCATTGGCAATACATGTACAAGCGAGTGGGTGAACTGCTCTTCCATGTCCCGAGATCACAAGAGGACCACCTCCCACGCCATGGGCCGCTTTCTTGGCTCCTCGGCAGAATGACCTCGCAAGGATGAGCACCATAACAGCACAGGAATAAGCCTCCCAATTAGGGGCACCAAGTCGATTTCGAGCAGAAGAACCCCCCACGACTACCAGCTTCGCATTTCTCTTTCAAATCCCCCGATCCCAACTCATGCCGCCCTTTCGATCCATGCTTCAGGGGGCTAGTCATCAGTCAGCACCCCAGACCGACCCAGACCCACAACCACGCAGATGTCTGCTTTCCCTCCTCGACCAGTGCTGTCCACCTTTTGGCTCAATTTGTGCGCTTGGGCACCGACGCAGCCCAAACGGTGAGGCGGTTTGACCGCTTCCCAAAATGACAGGCCCTCCTCCTTGGGCAAATGCTGGTCGTCCTGCATGGCCGACTGCGTTGCCTGAAGCCAGACAGTACGTCTAGTGTCAAAAGCTTCCAATTGGGACCTTCCTTTCCTTCCGCGCTGTCAAGGGAACGAGTGGGTCTCGACTGTCTCACAGCCGACACTGCTTGTCAAGGGACTGTGCAATTCATACTCGCTCTGACACAGGCTCGGAATGGTCCTGAAGCTTGCGATGCACGCCCCGGGCGCCAGCATCCAGAATGAAGTCATAAGTGTTGCTTTGCCCGGCTGACGTCAACCGCCATTACTGTCGATCATGACGTGAAAACCACTCACACGGACTGTCAGTCGTGAATGTCAAAAGTGGTGAGACGCTTGAGCCCTCATAATTAGACAGGCATCCCCATGCCTACACGACGCTTCGTCCCGCGGGCTAACGTCGTGATCGCCGATAATAGCTTCGGGAGCTTATGCTTGTCGCAACCGTCCACGGGCAAGTCCGTTGTCGCATGGGGCCTTTACCCCTTCAAGGCCGACCGGGATAGGGATGTGTTTACAGTGTCACCAGCATTCGGTCGCCAGCGGTCAGCTCAAGACCATCATCCCACCAGCTCGCGCAACCCGGTTGCAGACCCCTGATTTCGATCTCGCACACAACCCCAGACTCCCTGCATATGCGAACCCAATCCTGCCTTGCGGGCCATTGATCACACACTGTAATGACTGTGTGTGCACGCAATGCGGTCATTACCCTCCCTTGGGCACAATTAGGCTGACATGTGCACCTCAAAAACGTCCACTGGATAGGGTAACGACTCGGTGGACGCTCTGTTTTGATTATGCTGCGATTGCACGTCTAGTTCACGATGCGATTGACAAAGCGGCTCGGTGACCATCACTAGTTCGATCCGACAAGCGCGTTCGCCAGCAGACAATTGGCATGATGTAACAAGTGATTCGCCGGGCCTAGACAAAGGCCGCATGCTTAGTAGTATACAATGGTTCTACGGATTTCCCATCTCTCCGTCTCTCGCGACATGGACCAAGACGGGGGAGGAACCCGCCCATGTGCTCCTGCTCCTGCTCCTCCTCCACATGCTCAAAGATCTACAAGTACATTTCGCTATGTTCCAGCGACGCAGAACGGGGAGGAAAAAGAAGCGTAATGATGCGGAGTAGAGCCGTTTCGTCTAGTCGTGTCAATGTGTGCCGGACAAGGTGTTTGTGTTATGTGTGTATGATGTATCGTGTGCGCGGCCAAGCATCGTTGAGCCTGGCATCCCCGCGTCTAGCACTTGCTCATGGCCGCCCCGTAAAAACGCCCGACCATACCTAATCTTTAGGGCTCCGTCCGCATGGGCGGCCAAGTCTATGACCTGACAAGGCTTGGTTCTAGCTGCGGTAAAACAGACGAACACGCAGCGCTCTATGGGGAAGTGATGGGAGGGGGTTCATCAAGGCCTCGTCTCGGAAGAACACACGGTGTAGCCTCCTCAGTTGCTCTTGTCAGCCGGCTTCTCTTCGTCGGCGACCTTGCTCGTGTTGGCCTTTTCTAGATCCACGTCGGGGAAAATGAGGTTGAAGACATCAGAATACCATCCGACGGGCTTGCCCTCGATGCCGTTCTTGATGTTCTGTTGAGTGTTAGTCGCTGCTCGGAGAGGAAGAGGAGGAGGAGGAGGAGGAACAAGACGGAGGGGGCTTGGAGAAAACGCACCTCTGGCAGCTCGAGCCAGTCGGACATGTTGTCCTTGGGGAAGATGATCATCTTGCAGCCGGCGCGGCGCGCGGCGACTGTCTTCTCGCGCAGGCCGCCGATGCGCAGGACCTTGCCCGTCAGCGTGAGCTCGCCCGTCATGGCGACGGTGGGGTCGACCTTGGCCTCGAGGGCGAGCGACAGCAGCGACGTGGCCATGGTGATGCCGGCAGAGGGGCCATCCTTGGAGACGGCGCCGTCGGGGACGTGCAGGTGCAGCTTGGCCTTGTCGAAGAAGTTGTTGCCAGGGAAATCGCGAGCCATCAGGGACTTGGCGAACGAGTAGGCGATCGTAGACGACTCCTTCATGACGGACTGCAGGTTGCCCGTCACCTCAAAGGACGGCCGGCTGCTGGGCTTGAGGGCCGACTGCAGGATCGACTCGATGTACATGGCGGCACCGCCCATCTGGGTCCACGCGAGGCCCATGGCTACACCGGCCGGGTTGACTTCGTACAGGCGGTCGGAGGTGAAGACCGGGGGCCCGACGTAGTCGGTCAGGTTGGCCTTGTTGATGGTGACGTGGACCGATTCGGGCACATTGAGGGGGACACGGGGCTTCTCGGTGGTCACGGGGTCAGCGTCGGCGGCCTCCTCGGCCTTCTTCTCCGAGGCCTCGAGGGCCTCCTTGCCATCGCTGGTCAGCGCCTCAGACTCGGGGAGGACCTCCTCGCCAACGTCCTGGACAATCTTCAGGGCAGACTTGCGGTAGACCTTCTCGATCTGCTTCTTGAGGTTGCGCACGCCAGACTCACGAGCATATGACTTGATGAGCTCCTCAATGGCCTCCTCGGAGAGAGTCACGTCGGCATTCTGCAGACCGGCGGCCTCTTTGGCGGCGGGAGCCAGGTAGCGCTCGGCGATGGCCATCTTCTCGTCAGCGACGTAGCCGGAGAGCTGAATGAGCTCCATGCGGTCGAGCAGGGGGCGGGGGATCGTGTCAGTCATGTTGGCAGTGCAGACGAAGAGAACCTTGGACAGATCGACGGGCACATCCATGTAGTGGTCGAGGAAGGAGCTGTTCTGCTCCGGGTCGAGAAGCTCTAGCAGGGCCGAAGAAGGGTCTCCCTGGTAGCCGCGGCCAATCTTGTCGATCTCGTCAATGAGGATCAGGGGGTTCTCCGTCTGGCACTTCTTCAAGGCTTGGATGATGCGGCCGGGCAACGCACCGACGTAGGTGCGACGGTGGCCCTTGATCTCAGCAACGTCAGTGAGACCACCAACACTGAAGCGGTAGTACTGGCGGTTCAGCGCGCGGGCGATGGACTTGCCGATGGACGTTTTGCCAACGCCGGGAGGCCCGACGAAGCAGAGAATCTTACCCTCGACAGTGCCTCGTAACTTGCCGACGGCGATGAACTCGAGAATACGATCCTTGACATCTTTGAGGCCGTAGTGATCTTCGTCGAGGACTGACATGGCATTTTTTATGCCAAAGTTCTCGGCACTGCGCTGGCCCCAAGGGATCTGGGTCAGCCAGTCCAGGTAGTTGCGCGTCACGTTGAACTCGGAGGCGGCGGGCTCGAGATGAGCGAGCTTGTTGATCTCGTCGTCAAAGACCTTGCGGACGGCGTCGGGCATGGCCAGCTTGTCGGCCTTCTCCTTGAACTTTTCCACGAGCTTATCCTTGCCATCCGACTCGAGTCCGAGCTCGCGGCGAATGCCCTTCATCTGCTCCATGAGCCAGTATTCACGCTGGCGCTTTGTGATCTTGCTCTCGACATCCTTGGTGATCTTGGACTGCAGCTGGGCATTCATGAGCTCCTTCTTGAGGACGATCAGGGCCTTTTGCATGCGCTCCTCGACGTTGAGAGACGACAAGACTTCTTGCAATTCACCCTGCTCGCCGGACGAGACCGCCGCAGCAAAGTCGGCGAGCTTGGCGGGCTCGGACGTGACGTTGCCCGTCGACTGGCTCATGGAGAAGGTGGAAATCTGGTCACGGAAGAGGCTGTTCATGGTGGCAACCTCCTTGAAGACGTTGACAATCTCGTTCGTGACGGCACGGATGACGGCAGACTTGGGATCGTAGGGCTCCTCGGTCAGGTTCTCGACGTTGACTAGGCTGACGTCGTACCGCTTGAGAAAGGCGGTAGGCTCGTACTTTTCAGCGACTGCGTCGGGCTTGGCCGGGCTGACAGCGCTCTCCTCGAAGCTAGCAACGACGTCGCCCTTCTTATCGGTCTGAACGTCGTCCTCAACGGGCTTCTGGGGGATCGGTTCCGGGGTGGCGGCCACGGGGTCAACCTTGGCCTCGTTCACCTTGGTGGCTGCATCGCCTTCCTTGGCGTTGGGCGGCAGGAGGCTAGACAGACGGATACGGCGGTGAGGGTATAGGATGGCAGTCAGGCTGCCCTGCTCGCCGTGCATCGGGAAGGCGCTGGTGATCTGGGCGAAGACACCGGTGTCGTAGACGTCGTCGGGATTACGAATGACATCCTCGTCGGCGTTCTCGTCCTTGAAGAGGAAGGCACCGACGTATGGCTGGCCACGCTTGATCATCTCGGTAATGGCAGCAGCCACGTTGGGGTCCTTGATGGTGATGGCCTTGTAGAATCCGGGGAAAAGAGGTCGCTTCGCAATGGGGATGGCGAGGACCTGGGGGTAGACGTCAGGCACGACAGGCTTCTGCAGGCTGCGCTCGGCGGACTTGCGGCCGCGGCGGCCACCGTCACCGGAGCCAGACCCAGATCCATCACCCGAAGAGCCGGAGGAGCCGCCTGCCGCACTGCCGGCCTTGCCGTCTGCGGCACCCTCGCTCTTAGCGGCGGCATCGGCGGCGGATCCTGATGCTGGTCCCTTTGATGCCTCGGCCAGCTCGTCTTCCAGGTCGCGTTGGTTCTCTAGATTGGCCTTCTTCTCGTCTTCGGACAGGGACTCGACGGAGCGGTCGAAGAAGCCTTGGTCTTTGTCCTTGTCTTCTTTGAGGGCGCGTGATGATGTGGAAAAGGCGGCGAGGGTGTGTGGTCGGGCATTAGAGGAGCATGAGGTGGGCACTCGTCGGCTCTGGCTGACGACGGCAGGGGCGGCGGCAGAGGATTGCCACGCGGGATTCGTGGTCCATAACCTTCGGGCAGGTTGTGTTCGCAGCCGTCTCGCGGCGTTCTGAGGAACGAGGGTAAGGCGCCTCGGCAGGGTCGTCCGAAGCACCATGGTGACTGTGCAGCCTCGGACGTGGAGAGGTCGGGAGGGTGGGATGAGAAAGGCGCGTCGGGATGTGCGTCTGTGGGGGATGCAATGGTAGGGGGAGGAGGCGGAATAGTGTACAATTGACGCTGTCGGGTGGGTGATGATGTCTGCGTTTCTGGGTAGACCGTGCCTGGTGCTCGGTGGAAGCTCGTCGCTCTTCGCGGAGCTTTATTAATCATACCGCCAAAGTGGATGATGCGCATCCCCCAAAATTTGACGACACTGGCAGTATTGCTGGGTGAACCTCGGATGAAGGGGTGAGCTAGCCGCGCCAGGTTAGCGGAGGGTGGCATGAGGCTGCCGTGCGTACGTACCTTCTTCCACTGATCAAGAGCTACCTTGCCAGATGAGCCTCGCAAGGGGCCATATGCTCAACTGCAACAAATGAGCAGTATTGTCTTTGCTTATTGCATCATACCCTATTTACCTTGTTAGACTTACATGCACTCCCCTCCTCCATTCCCTTCGGACGTTTGAGTCGCATGCGAGCGAGTACCAACACTGTAGGGATTTTAGTGGACGCTGTGCTAATGTGCGTCTGCGGGGAAGAGAGCAGTAGCGACCCCACAATGCAGGACTGCAGGTGCACCTCACACGCGCAGATGCCGTGGCTCAGAGCAGGTCAGAGCACGTTGGAAAGGTCCGAGTGACAATGATGGTACATTCGTCCATCCATACATTCCGGCCACTACTTTCTGAGCACCCGAGCCGACTTCATCAGAGTACGACCTAGCGTTATCCCCTCTTTCATCTCTCGACCAGCCTCCTCTCACTACCAGGCTGCCTCCTTGACTCTATTCACGCTTCACTTGGATACCCCTCCTCATTATCCCCCTACTCATCCTCCTCCTCAGACTCTTCATCCTCCTCCGCGGAAGTCACCTTCACCCGCCGCACCGATATCATCATCATGCCCTCCTCCTCTGTGTCTTCCGGCCTCTCCAAGCTTACCCTCGACAACAACAAGTCAAAGCCCAAGGCAAAGCAGCCCGTGGCCGACTCGTGGGAAGACGAAGACTCGGCCTCCGACTCGGAAGCACCAGCACCCCCTGCCGTCAACTCGGGCGCCCAGGCACCGCCCCCGACGCCCATCTCGCCAACGCACCGGTCTTCCGGCACCACGCGCCAATGGGCCTCCATGAGCACCGACGCCGGCTTCGGCCCCGGCCCCGGCCCGCGCTCCCCGCTGTCTCCTGACGCTGAACGCCGTCGGCCCGAGAAGACGGACGCTGTGGCGCGGAGACTCATTGCCGGTGCGCTGGGCGTCAAGGCGCCCAAGATGACCGAGGAGCAGCGGGCGTACGAGAAGAGCGTCAGGGAGCAGGAGCGCAGGAGGCGCGACGCTGAGAAGGAGCGAGAGAAGAGAGCCCAGGAGGAGGCTGAGCGGGCCAAGGCCGCTGTGTGGGAGGACTAACTAGAAGAAGGCCGCTGCGAGTCACAGTTTTTCGGTGCATTACGATCAAGATCTATTCTTCGGGGGCGATGTAGCTAGATCAACTGAGGATACTTGCTTGGCCCTCGCTGAAGGGTGTGCAGCCACGATTGAAGAGGTTCTCCAGATTATCACAGTTCCGGGCATAGAAAATCAAAAGCATGCTGCCTGCTAGCCAGCCCACGCTGGACTTTTGCTAAGCGCCTCAGCGACCGGCTGCCTGCCTCTGCAGTACGTCCTTGATGATCGGCCTCTCAGTAACCCGCCGGTGCCATGCCACAAAGTTGGGGTACTTCTTCTCCACCTTCTCATCCCAATCTGACTTGAGAATCACGTTCTCGGCCGTGGCGTTCCAGTTGACAAAGGCAATGTCGGCGTACGTGCTGGCCTCGTCAGCATCATGTTCATGGGAGAGCGGCCTCTCGAGCACGATCGCAAGAAGACGTTGGGGCCAAAACTCACCACTTGTTGCCGACGAGATATTCCTTTCCCTCCAGTAGCTTGTCGAGCACCGAGAGGACGCGCACCGTCTGCTCGACGTACCGCTCCTTGGCCGAGGGAAGGTCCTCGGGATGGAACTTGGCGAACCACACAGCCTGGCCAAAGTAGGGCCCCTGGCCCGAGGCCTGGAAGTGGAGGAACTGGCGAAGGTGGTGCTTCTCGGGGAAGCTCGAGATGCTGAGCTTTTCCTCCTTGTCGTACGTTTCGATGAGGTACTCGATGATGGCACCCGACTCCCAGAGCGTGATGTTTGTGTTGGGGTCGACAATGGTGGGCACGCGGCCGTTCGGGTTGAGGAGGGTATAGGGCTCCTGCTTGACGACGGAGAAGTCGACGTTTTCCTGTGGCCGCGTCAGAAGGTTGCTCATCATGTGGACGGCTCAGACACAGGCGGCGGGGGAGGGCGCTGACCGTCACATAGGGGACGCCGAGTTCTTCCAGGATCATGACGACCTTCCACGGATTGGGTCCGGCTGCGAGGCAGGTCAGCAATGATTGCTACCATGAAGTGTCCCATGTTCCTACCATGTCCATAGAGCGTAATAGGCTTGAGTGAAGACATGTTGGATGCCAAAGAGATGTGTTGTAGCTAAATTGGGGATCGGCAGATAATAATTTCTCAGTATATAAGATGAAAGCTTGGTGAGGCCGAGGGAATTAGACTACAGTCATAGGGGCGAGTCAACCAGCAACTTTATAGGTTTTCCCTCTCCGATATGGCAGGCATGGTGAACAACCGCTGGGGAAATGTAGTGTCGGTTTAGCAGTTTAGACCGCTCAATAGCGACTGTAGATCTGCGTTGCATCATCATCATCCATGCTACTCGGCTCGCACCATGATTGGGTCCTGCGCCGCTGGATATCGGCAACCTCCCGCAGACACACCCCAAACGATAACGACCAGAAGCCTGGAGCCCCGCTTTAGATGCCCACGGGTGCACTCTCAACCCCGTTGAAACATCGCGCGCGGTCTACTTGTACATGCGTCAGCCGATGCCAGGTCGCAGCCATATGGCGGCCAAACAGTCGCTGCCGCCAATGGTATCAGAGCTCTTGTCGTCACATATTTGCTTTGTCATCTAACCAACCAAATGCGCTGACGGCATGCGTTTTTACGGTTCCCGATAGCCGTAGAGCGTCAGCCTCAAAGGGGCACACATTTGAAGGCTGCAATCATTGGCTCAACAAAGCTGCGAACGTGTGTCTGTGTAAGTATGTGTGTGGCCTTCGTGGTCTTTGGTACTTTTGTGCTGAAAAAGGGGAGGGGGTTTGGCTGGGAATATTGGTAAGCGAAGCAAGACCACAGCTTGCTCATCTGTATCTCTGACACTGGCAATACAGCCTCCTGCCCGATAGTGTAAGTTTTGCAACAACGTATCACAATGGCAGTGTGTGGAAGGGACGCAATGTTGGCACTGAAATGGTTCAGATCATTGAGAAAATGAAACCATCACCAGCAAAAAATTTAACTCCACGGCGAGGCTCGAACTCGCAACCTTATGATATCTCAATTAGTAGAAGTCATACGCGCTACCATTGCGCCACGCGGAGCAGGTTTGAAGTGGGATTTCAGACCCTGGGCTTTGCATTATATCCCGCAAAATGCAACCGTCTGGGCTACCCTTGTCTGCCTTTCAGAAGTCAAGCTTGTATCAGGGTTCAGTGGCCTGTGCATCAAACTACGAGTGCGGCATACCGAGCTCGCTATAGGCCAGGTATATGTCACCGACCGCAACTTCGGGGTCGGGTATTTGTGGCGCTCCTTGACAATGAAGGCGGGAACTCTGTCCTTCCGTGTTCCGTGATGCCCGTTGCAGACCATCTCCAACGTTTAGTGCATTTCAAGCCATGTTATTCTGGTCCCAACAATCAAGTGCCCTTCCCCCCCTTTTTTTTTTTTTTTTTTTTTTTTTTTTTTTACATTGGCCGGTCGCAGGTCCACCTTATTTTTCGTGTTTTGCCTGCTGCAATTGTACCGACTGCTATGGTTGGCCTGAAGAAATGACCTAGGATCCTGAGGAGAGTTCAGTTGTGTTGATTTGCAGTGCACACCATGGAAAAGCTCCTGATTGTTTGTTACCTTTGCGGCTCTTGTCTGGGATGGTTAATTGTGCTTGCACCATGCCATCTGCCGCAAATACGCTTCGTTCTCGCCGTGTCGATCGTGCATCGCTTGACACGACATATCTAGGCGACCAGTGGTAATGTGAACCGCAAGAATGTAGTTCAAATGTGATGTTAGTCAGCCCGGCGTGGCTGCGCCCGAAATGAAGCAACTTGAAACACGACAGAGTCAGCCAGGTTTGGCTGCGCCATGCAAATGTGTTCGAATGGCGCCAGGCGTCCGACTTGCATGCGTGCGTGAAGAGTCAGGGTGCATCGGCATGAATTTCTCGTTCAGGAAGTTGCGAGGTCCAAGAGCAGGGGTATCGTGGAAAAAAGACGCCCGAAATCCATTGACCCTTATCTGTGCGCCCATATTCACATGCGAGGTGCAAATGGCGAGTGCGAACTCAAGTCCCACATCATTCGCCTTCCTGTAAAGCATCATCGTCGCGCGAGAGCCTGACAGCGATGTCTCGATGCCTCGACGACTTGATGCCCCCGTCAGTTGGGCTTCGTATAGGACGTCAACGGAGCCACGTGCAGTCCCTGTAGGCATTCGTGTGTTCCACCGGCAGTCCCATCGTGAACCACCAATGAGATTTCTCACGCGCGCCGTGTATCAAACTTGGCGGTGGGCATACAAGCACGGACTCTAGAGCACCTCGGTGCGACTAGAGAATGCCACATTGACTTTTGAGTGGAGATAAGCCTTGCGGCGGAAGGCAGGGAAATTCCAGGAAACGCTGGTTATGGTCGATGCCCGGGCTTGGTGCAGACTTTGGCCAACGAAGCTCTGCGAGGTTCATCTGTTGGTTGCTTGTTGGTGTGTTGCTGAAGTCGTGCGAGATCAACGAGCCGAGCACTCCACCATTTCAAATACAACGTTGCTGCTATCAAAGCCCTTCGGCTGCGGAGTGACTCCGTACGATCTCGGTACTGACGTGCAACTCAGCTCTCCCTTCGCCTTCCTGAGCCTCCCATGTCTCGAGTGGCTGTAGGGCCGATTGATGGTCCCAGCACCAGCAGACATTCGCCAAGGCGTCTTTTGAGGGAACATTCCACCAAACCACCGAGGGGAGGCTGGCGCCTCAGATGTGTAATAAAGTGCAGTGGTGGCTGCGATGGATGCAGGGCGGAAGAGGGAAGAGGGGGGAAAAGCAAACTGTATCCGTTGTGACACCAACCAGTGCAGGGGAGGTTGCCCAAGCTTCACGTCCACCAGAGGCATGACGCCTCATGCCAAGCCTCAATAGGACTAGCTCAGCGACGGTTCTAACGGGCGGCTTGACCGACCTGCTAGTTTTGGGGGATGAGGCTTTTGGCTGGCGAGAGCCGATGCGTGAGTGAAGTGCTGGGGGAGAGGTGATCGACTCTTTGTTCGGTGCCGAGTCCATGCGGTGTCCAGTGATGTGCATACTTAACCTGTGTGGGCGTGAGGTGTGAGGCTGTGTGTCGAGCACGTCATGTCGTGTGCAGGTACACGACCTTCGGCGCAAACTTCATCCTTGCTCCCACCTAATGGTATGGAAGAGAACGACCTGTCAGACATTTTTTTCTTGGCAGAACAGGATTCAGAATCGATGTGAATCATTCAGCTACTGTCGAATCCGAGGTGTTCTGGGGTGAACCTGGGTAAACAATGGAGGACTGTTGAGGGTCGAGGGTAGATGATACTTTAGATTGGAGGTGGACCCTCTGGCCCGCCGAGTCGGCATATTACGAGAAGTGAAGACGTTGCGTTGCTGACGGAGTATCTCTCGATGCACAGGCGAACAGAATGCCGGGTACCTGTGTCTTCGGCGCAAGCACGAAAGGTAGCGAACGTGCGCAGTTCGCTGAAGAAGTAGCACGGATTGCGGCGTGCACCAGTCTTTAACATTGCGAAACCAGCTCTGAGGTGAAGCAACAATCTCTATCAGGACAGCAACCAAGGGGGCCACTTTGTAGGCTTGGTTAACACGTTTGCTCTATGGTGGACGCCCATGGTTCGCAGGCCCTGGTTCACATTCGACGCCTAGATGCTGGGCTCACCCTAAAGCTTGCTCACATTGCCTTACCTAGGTAAGGTAGGTAGGTATACCTCATCTTCGAGTTTGGCATCAAAAGTACGGAGATGCCTGGCCTCGAAACCTTGAGGCCGTGTGGTACCATTGAGATGCTGGCGCCCGATTCGGTGGTGGAAGTACTGCCCCAGTCTCGAGGTGGGAAACCCCATCCCCAGCCGCCCCTGCCATCGCACCCCTGGCTTCTTACTGGCTCCTGCCCTCTGGCTGCTGGTGGCGGCTCCCCCCCCATTGACCCTCGAACCCTCGACCATTCATTCAGTCCGCTGCTGCCCTGTGGATGGAACCCAGCCAGAAAAGAAGCTATCCATTCCAATGCGCTTTCCTCCTCACTACAGGTGCCTGCTCCTCCTTCCCTCCCCTTCCTCCACCGTCACCTCCTTACGACACACGACTCGCCGACCCGGGCTTCCGACCCGACTTCATCAATCGCACGCTGCAAAGTGAAATCGTCAATTTCAACTTTTGCTGCAGACCTTCTCGTTGGAACCTGCTTGCTCCGTCGGCCATACTCACACCCAGCCAGAGTCGACTACTCCTCCCCTGCATTTTCGCATCTTCGAACTGCTGACCACGTATTACCCACTTTCGTCCGCTAGTCAGCCATCCCGAGACGGAACGTAGCAACCTGACCAACCGACCCCCTTCCATTCCTACGAAGCTATCTAGATCGATCATTGAGGTCGCCGAAATTCATCAATTCATTTGCTGGCTGAGGTAGCGCAGCATCCGTACCTCGACACGGCCCCCCCGTATCTCACGATACCCGACAGCCGACGTCGCAAGGCGCCACTCCAAGTAGCTACGTTGCTCGTCTACATTGATCGCTGTCCAACATTCAAAACACCATCGCAATTCGTGTCACCTCTTATCTGGATAGTGGCGGACGAACAATCAATACTTGTTCCGCCCCTGTCTCGTCGCCCTCGTCGTTCCGCTGAGGCCGCCTGCGATGGGCATGTGAAGGCGATTGGTACTGCGACAGACACGCCCACACTTGGATGCTGCAACATCCCCCGTGGAATCAATCGATCGAACTCTTTACAACGTACTAACGCTCCTCCCATCGCTCGACTTCTGACGTCAAGATGGGTTCGTGCATGAGTTCAAATAATGAGGAGGTGGACCAAAAGAAGAAAAGCCAGGCCATTGATCGGCAATTGGAGGAGGATTCTAGACGACTTAGGCGCGAGTGCAAGATTCTTCTCCTTGGTAAGTTGGCATATCAAATAACACTCTGCATTTCATATCCATCCTGCTCACGCAACTTTTGAACAGGTTCCGGCGAGAGCGGCAAGTCAACGATCGTCAAGCAGATGAAGATCATACATCTGAAGGGATACTCCGAAGACGAACTTTATAATTACCGACCAACGGTCTTTAAGAACCTTGTCGAATGCGCAAAAGCTGTCATTCTCGCCATGCGCCAGTTCGAGCTGGATCTTTCTACCCCCGAGAACAAGGAATACGCCGACTTTCTCATGGACTACACAGTCGAGTCTGGTCCCCAAGCACACATTGACCCACAGATCGGCCTAGCAATACAATCGATATGGGGGGACCCGGCAAAGGACCAATTGATGGAGAGACAGACCGAATTCTATCTGATGGACTCAGCAGAATAGTGAGCCTTCCGTCAGGACGCTTCAGATGTGACCTGGTGGCTAACCATCGACGTTTAGCTTTTTCCAGGAAGTCATGCGAATAGTTGCGCCAGATTACCTTCCCAGTGAGATGGACGTGCTCCGAGCTAGAACCAAGACGACAGGCATCTACGAGACACGATTCCAAATGGGTCAACTCAGCATCCAGTAAGGGTTCCTCGAAGTGCCGAGTACATGTAGTCGGCATGCTGACTGTTGATGTAGCATGTTTGATGTCGGAGGTCAGCGTAGCGAGCGGAAGAAGTGGATACACTGCTTCGAGAATGTAACGTCGATTATCTTCTGCGTTGCCCTCAGCGAGTACGATCAGGTGTTGCTAGAAGAGAGCAGCCAGGTGAGCCGCAGCTCCAGACACCGCTGTGAGCAAGGCGTGCTGACAAGACCAGAACCGCATGATGGAGAGCTTGCTCCTTTTCGACTCCGTGGTCAATTCTCGGTGGTTTATGAGGACGAGCATCATCCTGTTTCTAAATAAGGTTGACATTTTTAAGCAAAAGCTTAACCGATCGCCAATGGCAAACTACTTCCCGGATTACTCGGGAGGCAACGATGTCAACAAAGCAGCCAAATACTTGCTGTGGCGCTTCAACCAGGTCAACAGAGCGCATCTGCACCTCTATCCCCAGTATGTCGATCTAGCCCTGAACAGACGTTGGACATTTGCTGATCTCCTTTCAGTCTCACGCAAGCGACGGACACGTCAAATATTCGTCTGGTCTTTGCAGCGGTCAAGGAGACGATTCTCAACAATGCCCTGAGAGACTCGGGTATTCTCTAATGGAAAGGCGCGCGTTTCCGGCCCGCCGAAGATTGATGATGTCTTGACAAGACGTTTCTTATGTTTTTCCATGTCAGCGATTGCAGCATTGCCCGGCGTTGGGGCGGAAAGACTGCTGGCGGCGTTGGCGTTTCGTTTGGCTCCACGCTCTCTACACACGCGACATGATAGTGAGATCTTTGGAGTAGTCCGATTGGGTGGGTTATTTGCATTCCTTACCCCGAGAGATCTCGGTGTGAGGAATGGCCCAAAGTGGGTTCCCAATGTGTGCGCTGGGGCGGCTATGTCGTGGCGGAAGCTACGGAGGGGCTCTCGACACCGAGAACGGCACAGTCCTCTGCCTTCAAATGTTTTTATTAGCGAAAAGCCCAACATTCAAGGGCGCAGCGCTTGGTGCGAAGACCAGCGGAGGGGAGGCCCTGAGTGTCATGTGAGGCTATCATGATGCCTGGCGTGACGAGATCAAAGCGTTGATATTTTGGTCAGCGTGTTAGGGGGCCGAACAACTTTGAGACTCCACGGACCAACAGCGAAGTGAACAATTCTTTCTTCTCCTCTTGTTTCTCCATGTGTCAATGACTTGGTGGGGTGCTGAGAAGTGCTTTAAATCGAGACAGCCCGACAGGGGACTGTCGCGTAGGATCGTTGGTAGGTAAGGTAAGGTAGCGAAGGGTTGATGGTCTTTAGAGGGGCTCACAGTGAGGGAAAGTTTCCAAGAGGAGCTTGTGTGGGGTCAATGGAGCCCTCAAGCTCCAGGCGCCCGCAATACAACCAAGCTCTTCCCTGTCCGTGGACAGCTCGCCTCGGCTCAGCTCCCACTTTGCCCTCCCTCGCTCACTTTTCTCCATTCCTGACCATAATGAGTGGAAGGATGGTCGGTGCTTACAGTTACTGTACTCGTCATTCTGACCAACAATCAGTTCCGGCGGCCCCGGTCCCACTGAGGCTCCATGCATCTCAATGAAGTCCTGGCACGACCAGTACCAGCGCCAGCGCCAGCACCGTCGATGTGGATAGGTAGAAAGGTAGGCTCCCAACACAGGCGGGTCTATTACGGGTCTGGCGGGGGAGGGGGCCAAACAACGCACGCCAACAAGCACGCCCCAGGATGCATGCAGAGCGAAGAGGAACGAGTCGAGCTACTCGTGTCAAGACGCGAATGTGGTTGGGTTCCTCTGTTCCTCATGGGAGGGTGTCCTGTCCTGCACCTTGCCGCTGCCTGACATCGCAGTATGGGCATTGACTGGAAATTGCCATGGGGCGTGAAACGAAGACATGCAAAGGGAGTCGTCACCCCGCATCATGGCTCCCAGACTACCATGCAAGTGCAGCATGAACAGCAAGTACGACGGTTGGAGGGGAGGCAGGGTGAGGTCATATCGGCTGAGGTGCTTGTGCCCGCTGCTACCGATGCTGCTCTGCCTGTTATTCTCCGCATGCTTTCCCGTGCCTACCTGAGTGGGTAGATACCCAGCTCCCGTGCCTCGACGGCGCATTGTTCGTGCTCGGTAGGTACCTTACCTGGCTTGCTAAGAATAAACGCGGTCAAGGGGGTGGTGCCATCGTTCGAGACCCAGTGCCGACCCGCTCGCCAGGAAGATACCTGAAGCAGCAGCAACCACACACATGGTGTGAGACGGCGTCCATTTCTGATCTGATCTGATCTGGGTTGGTCTGGCCACGGCCACGGCCACGGCCACGGCCACCCAGCCAGCCCGGTCGGCTTGGTTGACTCGACCGCGACGCTACCATCATCTCGCCTGCAGCAAGCAGCTTGGTAGCTTCGCTTCCGCTTCTTAACCACGCCTCCCCGCTCCATTCCTTGCTGTCATTCCTCCCCCCTCTCCTCTCCCAGTCCGTTTGCTCAACACCAATCGGCCCCGAAAGCATCACCAGCAGTTCATCTCTTTACTTTACCTCCGGGCGTCTTGCTGAGTAGGACCACTGCTCAATCGCCCGAGTCCCCTCGCTACCTACCTCACAGAGTAAGTCTCTCTGACTTCAAATGCCCCTCACCCAGACTTGCGTGATCGACCACCGAGCTCGGCAACGCCGGCGCCATATCTCTCTCTGTCTCGAGGTCAGAGAGCATCGACTTGAACAGCAATGGCAACCATTTTCTTATACAACTGCCATCTGAAGGGGGGGGCTGCCTCTTCTTACTGAGCTTGTTGGCAGTTCTTTGAGTGGGCACGCAGTCATCAGAGAGCTCTCCGTCTGACGAGCTACCTCAATCAAGTGTCGAACCCCCGCCCTTCCCCGCCACAGCCAAACAGTTCAGCTCAAGCTCTCGACAACGCGGCTGGCTGCGCGACAAGCTATCCTACTTGCAGCCACCTGCAGAGTGTTATCGCCCTACTTTTCAGAGGATCACTAGGCTATGCAACTGCTTACTCCTGAACGGCAAGATAGTTGTAACGCCATCGTCCAGGCGCTGACCTGTGTGATTAGCAGACTCCCCCAAACCGCCTAGCAGTCGTTATCCGTTTGGCAAGTCAACCAACATGTCCAAGGCCGCCAACACTAAGGAGCGACTGCCGCTCCGTGAGCGTCGCCCCTCGACTGGAGCTCCCATCGTCGACATTCAGGGATCCGTGGTCCCCGCAGGTATCTCTCGTCCGAAGCACAAGCGAACGGCCACCGGCTTCGGGGCCGGCGAGATCAAGAGCGTTGAGGGTAAGCAGACACAGTCCTCATTCACATCCCTCCTCCCTGCATCAACATTGCGAAATGCGCCAAGCCAGCTGGACGAGCTCTGGCGGGGCCTGAGGTCCTGGGGCTCGTGAAGCTTGGAGGGGGAGGGGATCCCAGGTCCGACCTACCCCGCACTCGGATCGACCAAGGCACCCCTGTCCTCCTATCATCCTTTCGCTAGCCCGAGCTCCCTCCTATCAGTCCTCTTACCCTCGTCGTCGCCATCCGCTGTCACCATCAGCTGTCACCATCAGGCCACACCACAGCATGCCCCACACTAACGTCTACCTTTCTTTGTAGCCTCCATACCCGAGCCTCAGCGAGAGGCCTGGGCGAGGAACCAGCCTAAGGGCTTCGCGAACAAGGATGATTTCCAGCGCGAGGTCGTCCGCCATGTCGAGACGTCCCTGGCCCGTAGCATGTTCAACTGTGATGAGACGGCTGCCTACTCCGCTACCGGCCTGACCTTCCGCGATCGCCTCATCACTCAATGGAACAAAACCCAGCAGCGCCAGACGTTGACCGACGCCAAACGGGTGTACTATCTTTCTCTTGAGTTCCTCATGGGTCGTGCCCTCGACAATGCCATGCTCAATGTGGGGATGAAGGACATTGCCAAGTGTAAGTGGGCTGATGACCCTTGTCACATTGTGAATGATCTGACAGTAATTCCCACCCCAGCCGGTCTCAGCGATCTTGGTTTCCGCATCGAAGACATCATCGAGCAGGAGCACGATGCTGCTCTCGGAAACGGAGGTCTGGGTCGTCTGGCTGCTTGTTTCCTTGACAGTCTGGCCTCACTCAACTACCCCGCCTGGGGCTACGGTCTGCGCTACCGCTACGGTATCTTCAAGCAGGAGATCATCGATGGGTACCAGGTCGAGGTTCCCGATTACTGGCTTGACTTCAACCCTTGGGAATTCCCCCGCCACGACGTCATTGTCGATGTAAGACTGCCTTCCGTCTCCTCTATCACCGCTGTGGCGTGTACTTTTTTTACTCGTTTCTCGTTGTACTGACACTAGCAAAGATTCAATTCTACGGCCATGTCAACAAGTCAAGCGACGAGAACGGCAAATCGATTGCTCACTGGGAGGGCGGCGAGACAGTCCAGGCTGTTGCCTATGATGTGCCCATCCCTGGCTATGCGACTCCGTCCACCAACAACCTTCGTCTGTGGTCGAGCAAGGCTGCGAGCGGCGAGTTTGATTTCCAAAAGTTCAACAGCGGTGACTACGAAAGCTCCGTCGCCGACCAGCAGCGAGCCGAAACGATCAGCGCCGTCCTGTACCCCAACGACAACCTGGAGAGGGGCAAGGAGTTGCGTCTGAAGCAGCAATACTTCTGGGTCGCTGCGTCTCTCTACGACATTGTCCGTCGCTTCAAGAAGACGAAGCGTGCTTGGAAGGAGTTCCCCGATCAGGTCGCCATTCAACTCAACGACACGCATCCCACCCTAGCCATCGTTGAGCTGCAGCGCATCCTGATTGATCTGGAGAGGCTTGAATGGGATGAGGCCTGGGACATCGTCACGGCCACTTTCGGTTACACCAACCACACCGTTCTGCCTGAGGCTCTGGAGAAGTGGTCCGTCGGCCTCATCCAGAATCTCCTGCCCCGTCACCTGCAGATCATCTACGACATCAACCTGTATTTCCTCCAGGCTGTCGAGAAGAAGTTCCCTGGCGACCGCGAACTCCTCAGCAGGGTGTCCATCATAGAAGAATCACAGCCCAAGATGGTTCGCATGGCGTATCTTGCTGTTGTCGGCTCCCACAAGGTCAACGGCGTGGCTGAACTGCACTCTGATCTCATCAAGACGACCATCTTCAAGGATTTCGTCAACATTTACGGCCCAGACAAGTTCACGAACGTCACGAATGCAATCACGCCCCGGCGCTGGCTCCACCAGGCCAACCCTCGCCTGTCTGACTTGATTGCCGCTCGCACAGGCAGCAACGAGTACCTCAAAGACTTGACTCAACTCAACAAACTGGAACAATTTGTGAACGACAAAGAGTTCCGCAAGGAATGGGCTGAGATCAAATACGCCAACAAGGTTCGCCTAGCCAAGTACATCAAGTCAACCACAGGTGTCAGCGTCAACCCGGCGGCACTCTTTGACGTACAGGTTAAGCGTATCCACGAGTACAAGCGCCAGCAGATGAACATCTTTGGTGTCATTCACCGCTACCTCACCCTCAAGGCCATGACGCCAGAGGAGCGCAAGAAACAGCAGCCGCGTGTGTCCATCTTTGGTGGCAAGGCTGCACCCGGTTACTGGATGGCAAAGCAGATCATTCATCTGGTCAACAACGTTGGCGCCGTTGTCAACGTGGACGAAGATATTGGCGATCTGCTCAAGGTCATTTTCCTCGAGGACTACAACGTCAGCAAGGCCGAGATGATCATCCCCGCATCTGATCTCAGCGAGCACATCTCCACAGCTGGCACAGAGTACGTACTCTACAAGGTCCTTGCAATAATTCTCTTGATGGGGTTGCTAACACGGTGGCAGAGCGTCTGGTACGAGCAACATGAAGTTCGTCCTCAATGGCGGATTGATCATTGGCACCTGCGACGGTGCCAACGTAAGTGACCCCTAACCATGTGGAATGGGTTTCCACGTGAGACTGTTGAACCCACATACTAATCTGGCATGGCAGATTGAGATTACGCGCGAGATTGGCGAGAACAACATCTTCCTCTTCGGCAACTTGGCCGAAGATGTCGAGGATCTGCGCCACGCGCACAACTACGGCTCCCACTCGCTCGACTCGGACCTGGTCAAGGTGTTTGCCGAGATTGAAAAGGGTACATTCGGATCGCCGCACGACTTTGGAGCGCTGGTCTCGGCAGTGCGCGACCACGGCGACTACTATCTCACCTCGGATGACTTCCATAGCTACATCGAGACGCACGCGCTCGTGGACGAATCGTACAAGAACCAGGAAGAGTGGATCACCAAGACGATCACGAGCGTGGCTCGCATGGGTTTCTTCAGCAGTGACCGTTGCATCAACGAGTACGCCGAGGAAATTTGGAACATTGAGCCCCTGGTCGTTGACGACCGGTAGAGGGCAGGGGCGGCGTACGCCTAGGAAAGCGGCGAAGAGAGGTTCATAACCACGTGACGATTCCTATAAACCCGCCTAGTGACGGTCCTTCTAGACCTTGACCTAGAGGAGTTCTTTGTCTACAAGCAGCATAATAATTTTCTTCATGTCCACGAGATGGCCTTGTTAAGGCTGTGATGTATAACTTCATCGCTGCGTGTACATGGTACTCATGTACGAGCCTCGCAGGCCCTTCCTCAGAACCCTGAAGAATGCAAAACAGATAGCTATCCTTACCGAGAGTTCCCTGGCCTGACCCACCCGTCGCATTGGTCCTGTCTCCCGTCTCTCCTACAGTTAGGGCTGGTGCTGTCATATGCGTGTCATTCAGGGGACCGGCCTTGCTTGTCGTTTGCCCAGGATGAGACGACCTGGGAGCGGCGGGGGCCAGCATCCGCGCGCGGGAAGCGAAAGGGTCACGAAAAGCAGGGCAGGCACCGACGGGGCGGTACGGGGCAAGCGGCGGGTGGAAACCAGCGAAAAGGGGGGAGGAGGAGGGTTTGTCGTCTATGAGCTTCAATGACGCAATCCACATGAGAGAAAGTGGCGCGCTCTGCTATTCCGTCCAGGGGCAATATTGAGGGCGGGGCAAACGGAATGGGGAGGGGGGACCGTGCGTTCGCGGTCTAGAGGAGTCGAGACCGGCGGGCTGGCAGGGCCTCGGGATGGTGTTCTTGGGGAGTTGCTTGTTGTGGCGTTTTCTTTTCGTGGGCTGGGCTGGCTGGAGGAAGCTGGACGATGATGTCTCTCACGCCGCTGGTGGGGGAATTTGCAGTGCAACAGGAGCGGTCAGAGGCAGGGGGCACGGGAGTGTGATGGAGGCGCGTTTCGAGGCGTTGAGGGTGTGTTTTTCCTGCTTGCAGTGCGTGCCGTGAGGCCTTCGATTCTTGGGGGGGGGGGGGGGGGGTAAAGGGAGGGGATGGGTTGGCAGAATCGCTTGACGGGATGAACGGTGGTTTGAACGGTCAGCAACGGTTCTTCTACTTGTACAGAGCGCAACAGGCTGCCCAACCGAATCCCCCAGTCAGGCAAGTTGCACGCAATGCGTGAGAGAGGCTTGCTTTGCGGCTGATGAGGGAGGGGGAGAGCAGAGCTGCAGGATGATGTCATTCGAGTAGGACCCTGGAAGTTGTGGGATTTCGAGGAAAAGGGTCCAGTTGTTTTTCTGCTTGGGTCATGTCGACGGGTCGCGCACTTACCTATTTGTCTTTTCTTTGGTCTCCTGGTACCCTATTGCTAATTCTGTCTCGGGACGATTCTGTACCTCGTGGTAGGCTCTTCCGCTGATGAGAGGGGTCGACAGCAAGGTGGTTCGAGCCAACGGCGGCTCTTGGGCGCATGCCGAGGCACCTGGGAAGCCTGGCGTGTTGCTCAGGCTCGCCGTCATCATAAGGAAATATGCCCTCGCTCAATGAGCTGAAAAAGCGGGACCACGGCCGTGAAGGGTCGAGAGGTGTGTGGACTGGACCGTCGGTGGAGACGGTTTGAGTAAATGCCATCGAGACCGAGACCCGAGCCCGTTCAGATTGTCAATGGGCCTGGAAGAGGATGAGGCTTGCCCCCGCAGTAACGCTGACAACAAGCCATAACCATCCTCCTACCGTCGCAGTGCCAGCCTTTAGGTCACCATCAGTTGCACAAACAGACGCAGGTTTTCAAGAGTGGTGGGCGTCAGGCAGTCAGACGACGTGCTTTGGATCAAACTCGGGGATCAAAGTTCAAGCAACTGGTGCCGTGTCACACCACTACTCGGAGTCTTTGGTTGGTGAATGCGTGATGATGGGGTCGCGTCTCAAAGCATAGGAAATGGGGCAAAAAAAAGTTCGTTGAATCGCCTGAAGGGTCTGGGGACCCTGCGGTGCCCTGCACAGCGGGGTACTGGGTGCAAAACCATCGTCCGCCATTGCCGTTTCGACCTTTCCAAGTTGTGATAACTCTACTCTGTCTGCACACGGAAACGGGGTTGCTTGATCACATATCTAGCTGGCAGGGGCGGGGAGGGGATCTTCAGGGCAATGGGGTTTCGGCGGGAGGATATTGTGACAGTGATGTGGCTTACGGTGGACTGAATGCCACAGGCCAAGACGTTCCAGAACGTGCGTCAGCCAGTGTTGGGCGGAGAAGAATGTCCGGGCCGCTGCGGTGTGGTATTGATGACCTCGATCACACGCCACATTGGCGATGGACGCTTCGCGCAGCAGGAGAGGTTCGATCGTAGTGTGCATCTGATGATAGGTACCAATTAATATGGTGCGCCGGCAAAAAGGTACACGCGTCGTGTTAGTGGGGTTTGATGCAGCTTAACGGGGCTGCTGGGTTACCTGGAGCCGCCGCGCGATCTCGATGTTGGAGGCCATGACGTCATATAGACACGGGTCCAGGTCCTGATCCCTCGCGGCGGAACAACTGGAGGTGCCCATTGCTCGCCGGGGGAATGGGCCTTGATTTCGGATAGATTCTTGGAGCACGAAGCACCGCCTGGCCTGCCTCAGCAGCAACATAAAAACCTCATTGCCGAGGGAAAACCTGACTGGGTTTGGCGTACAATAGAGGTTTCTGGAGGGAGGGACAGTCAATCTACTGTACTGTGGCTCATGCCCAAGAGTCAGTGAAGCTTAGGCCTAGCCGCCATGAATCGCGATGCCGTTTGCGATGATAGACAGGGGTGCCCCCCGCCCGCGTCCCTGGACGTGCCCGCCTGACGAGGCGCGACGGTGGGCAGACGGTAGGAGGGAGGGCTGCGACAGGCCCATCGATCAGGACCCCAAGGTCGATCAGGGTGGTGGTGTGGACTAGGGTGTAGTAGGAGGGTGTGTGGGTTTTTTTTTGGCGTGCTCACAGGGAACAGGACACTAACAAGACAAGACGGCAAAGTGGAATGAAAACATGGAATTCTGGGATTTCTGCCCGCGTCGTCAGCCGGTCTTGTCCTCGACCGTCTCGTCCCGTGTCTTCTCGAGGTTGTGTCCGCGTGGGTGTGTTGCTGCCCGAGCTGTCGTCTGCCTTGTCGATCGATCTAGCACACGCGGTGAGAGATGGATGTGGGCAGTCCTGGTGTTGACTGGCTCACACATTGACCACGCTGACACTCTCCCTGGATAGGTATCGGCGATGGGAGCAGGCGTCAACCAGCTCTGGAAAGAGATCGTACGTAGTCCTCGGCTCGGGAACCATGGCTACGACGTGGCGAAGTCGGTACTTGTACGTGTGTGCTTGATACAAAACGGCGGTATGGCCGAGCCAACTTACTGTACATGTTAGTTGAAGAGCTTGAGGTCCACAAATTCAGAGACGGACGGACAGTCGAGACGGGCGGGCAGAAAGAGAGAGAGAGAGAGCACAAGGGACAGAGGGAGACAGACAGATCAGACAGATGGGCGCCAAACAGAGAGCTCCACTCCGTCTCGATCCCAGCGATGTACCCCCTGCAGCCGTCAGTCGAGACAACAACCCCCAACTCCGGCCAGCGCCTTGCTCCCACTCCCACTACCAGGTTGTTGTGATACCCGTCTCCCCTCCAGACGGAAGCCAGAGGGCCAGGAAGCACAGCATTAGACACAAATCTGGCAAGGTGCACACATCGCGTAGCGGGGTCCCGCTGGAGACTGGACAGGGCACCCCTCCTTGATCTCGCTCAGATCCCAAAGCAGAAGCAGGTGAAATCCAGGTTCTGGAAAAGCCACTTCTCTTAAAGCCTATGTGCTCCTCTGCTCTGCACACGCTGTCCCCCTCTTCACTCCCCATCTCTACACGAAATCCCATCTTTTGCGTTCCGCCTGTCATCGACATTTCGTTTCGGTCCTGTTGACGCCCGACGACGAGACAACGACCACCACCTACCCCGTCGCTCAGCAACACGAGTCGCAACGCCACCACTTTCACGACGCGGGCCTCCTCCTCTTTCGACGGGCCGCCTGCCACGCCACAAGTGAGCGCACTCTGCGACCGCTCCTCTTCGCCATCCTGAGAGATCCAGGTAAGCTTCCCGTGACGTCTGTTGAAGAAAGGAGGAAAAAGCTCCTGTGCTGTATTTGCGTCCAGCCTATCGCTCGCGCTGAGCGCCGGCTGCTGTCGGATACGTCTCCGGTGCCTGTCTGCCAATAGGTAGCTACATGTACATCACTTTTACACTTGCAACTCCACTTGGGGACAGCAAACGTTGCGTCAGTCGAGATCGGCAATGGAAATGCTAACATTATGTTGCTGTG
Source organism: Verticillium dahliae VdLs.17 (assembly GCF_000150675.1). Classification (NCBI taxonomy): domain Eukaryota; kingdom Fungi; phylum Ascomycota; class Sordariomycetes; order Glomerellales; family Plectosphaerellaceae; genus Verticillium; species Verticillium dahliae. The sequence goes on from NW_009276937.1 coordinate 348,214, forward strand.
CGTCGAAGAAAACGCCCCGCCCCTATTAGTCCCCGTCAAAAGCTCGCCCCTCCGTCCGTTCCAGGCCCAGGAGACTCCTTCCCGCCCACTCGCCGACCACCGTCCAACTCCGTTCGGTTTTACCCCGCCGCTGCTTGCGCCCAGCTCCCTGTGCCCGCACTACCGCCCCTCCCTTCTCTTTCTCTCGTCAGACCCGCGACCGACAGACAGACAGACAGACACCCTGCGAGCACCATCACTCTCCTCCATTCCTGACATTCTCCATCGCAACCCACCCGTTCGCTCGCTCGCGCAGACTCTCCGGCAAACCCGCATACATCAATCGCATCGCCAGTACCAAGCCTTGGACGACACAGCCTGATCTTCTTGTCCCCCTCACGAAGCAGTTGCCAACGTCCTTTCCACACATCGCCCACCATGGCCGAATTCGTCAGAGCACAGATCTTCGGAACGACTTTCGAGATCACTTCACGATACTCGGATTTGCAACCTGTTGGCATGGGAGCTTTTGGTCTCGTTTGGTATGCAAAACACCTCCATTACTATTGTCACGCACGTCTCTGGCACCCCTACGCGCGGCCTTCGGTCCCGTGCGAATGGCCCCTTATGTGGGAGTTGCCATTGAGGTGCATTTCGCCAAGTGAGGGAATCGACTAACGCCTGTGCCCGACTCAGCTCTGCCCGCGACCAGCTCACCAACCAGAATGTCGCCGTTAAGAAGATCATGAAACCCTTCAGCACCCCGGTTCTCGCCAAGCGAACGTACCGCGAGCTGAAGCTTCTCAAGCATCTCAGACACGAGAATGTCCGTATTCCCAGCCAAAAGGGCTCACAGCTTTTGTTCCCTCACAACAACCTTCTCACAGTCTATTTAGGTCATTTCCCTGAGCGACATCTTCATTTCCCCCCTCGAGGACATCTACTTCGTCACCGAGCTTCTCGGCACCGACCTGCACCGTCTACTCACCTCCAGGCCTCTGGAGAAGCAATTCATCCAATACTTCCTCTACCAGATCATGGTGCGTCAAGTTTCCGCGTGCACGCCCATGTGCTCGACCTCACTTGCTAACTCTGCTGCAGCGCGGCCTCAAGTACGTGCACTCAGCGGGCGTCGTCCACCGTGACCTCAAGCCCAGCAACATCTTGGTCAACGAGAACTGTGATTTGAAGATTTGCGACTTCGGCCTGGCGCGTATCCAGGATCCACAGATGACAGGCTATGTCTCGACGCGTTACTACCGCGCGCCGGAAATCATGCTCACGTGGCAGAAGTATGATGTCGAGGTGGATATCTGGAGTGCGGGCTGCATCTTCGCCGAGATGCTCGAGGGCAAGCCGCTCTTCCCTGGCAAGGACCACGTCAACCAGTTCAGTATCATCACGGAGCTCCTCGGCACACCACCCGACGACGTCATCAACGGCATCGCCAGCGAAAACACGCTGCGCTTTGTCAAATCGCTGCCCAAGCGTGAGCGCCAGCCGCTCAAGAACAAGTTCAAGAACGCCGACCCTTCGGCCATCGACCTGCTAGAGAAGATGCTTGTCTTCGACCCCAAGAAGAGGATAACGGCGACCGAGGCGCTGTCGCACGATTACCTCTCCCCCTACCACGATCCCACCGACGAGCCTGTCGCCGAGGAGAAGTTCGACTGGAGCTTCAACGATGCTGACCTGCCTGTTGACACGTGGAAGATCATGATGTGCGTTTCTTCCTGTCCACTTGCATACTGCTTAACGTTCAATACTAATGATGTATCACAGGTATTCCGAGATCCTTGACTACCATAATGTGGACGCCAACGTGGCACAACTCGAGGAACAGCTTAATGCTCAGACGGCGCAACAATAATAGAGTGATGCCACAGGCAATTGCAAAGAGGTTGTCAGCCATGGTGAACAAGACGGAGATGGGGTTTCGAGCGACAGCCCTGATGGGAGAGGAGGAGGGACATGATACCACGCGACGCAGCAAAGCACGAATGGTGTTACCAGTACATTCTCATACTGCCGGTGTTGGGGAGAAGGAATGGGTGGATCCTTTTTACACTTTCTTACTTTTTTTTATCTCTTCTTCTCAAGTCCTCGTCTCGTCCCCTTACTTTCGTGTTTCTGTAATGGTTCATACAAATCCAGAGGCAGGCCCAGCGACACATACACGCGTTTGAGGGGAAGGGGGGCGCAAAATGGCATACATGATGAGTAAAAACCCCCATTGATTCAGAGGCGAGACTCGAGCTCTATTGCGAACCCGCACGTGACAGCTTGGCGGGGTAGAAGAACCCCCCCCCCCCCCTTTCCTCAACCCCTCTTGTGAAATGGCTAATGGCAGTCTACTACCTACGTGGAGGAAGTGAGCGGTCACGAATGCATGCAATGCAAGACACGCTGGCAGACAGAGGGAGGGGAAAGACCTGTGACTCGCTGCTGAGGTGGTCGACGTGTCGCCTCTGAGATGTGTCGTCCATAACCTATGGCCCGACAGGAGCATGTGGTATTGGTTGGAGGTGATATGGCAGAGGGAGGGGTGACGTATTGTGTCTTGACAATGGTCGGAGGGTAACAAGCCACGGGAATGCCCCCCCAGACGAGGAATGCCGTACGCTGTGTTGCTTTTGGTAGCGGCATTGCGAGATGGACCCGCGAGCTGGTGGTCTTTGTCTGGCTCGTGTCGCTGTCAGCGCAGTGTAGGTACGGCAGCCGGTGCTACTCTCTCTAGCCTCTCTCAATCACCTGCTATAAGGTACTTGCTTTCCTGCCAATGACGACCCACCCGGCCTGTCATCGTGCTTGCTGGCTTGAACTTTTAGCGTCCAGCTAGCACCCACACCGCTCAACCCCCCTAAAGACCTCTGCAATTCCACGTGATTGGCGTTCATGGCGTTGGCCAATGCCTGGCTGGGTGACTTGAGGGAGGGATTCAGATGCAAAGGGGGGTTCTTAGACGAGGAAGGGGGTCTCCTCCCTTCAATTCAGCATCACCGAGGGAGATTTGACCATATCTACCAGCCATGCGTCAATCCACTTCGGACCCCAGTTCAGCACCGCAAGTCCCATGCTCGGCATTGGTTTGATTTTCTTCTCCATCCAAGGGTCTTCGGTCTTCGGGGGCATTGCAAAACATCTGGAAGCTCCATGCCATTTGGGAGAATATTCCTCACGATCGCCAAGCCTTGCCTTTCCAGAGGGGTTCAATGCCATCATCCAGACGGAAGGGTGTCAACATCATTTAACCTTTGCTAGGTACTGCATCTTTTGGACGTTGCCCCAATCTTCCATCGAGATTCATTCCTGTCCACGGACCGAGCTAGCTTGACAACGCAGCTGTGAAGACGGGACCTTGTTCTGACGACCTCCCTGCCGCAACTCTACGACGACAGCCAGAGAGCAGCTAGTTTCGTGATTGACGAACTACGCTCGGAGTGCTGTGTCTCTACGACTGCCACAGACGCCTTCACCGATAGATACATCGACCGACACTGGCATAACACGACAACAACAAGTCGAGCCAGCCGCCTCCCTGTCTAGGTCGAGAATTACATGGCAAGCTCGTAAGGGGCTTGCCCCACGTTCAATAGCAATCAGGACAACATGGCCGATTCACCGCCGACTCGTGCGAATGGCAGCTTGCCCGAACACATCATGACTGATGTTGACCTTGACACACCGCCGTCAGTCGCGGCGGCGGCGGCGGCGCCGTCCATTCCGTCGACGCCCAATATGCCCAGCACACCAAGTCTGTCTTCCTCCAGGTCTTCGTCCGGGTTCACGCCGCTCGTCACTGTCGTCGACTTTCATCATGCCAGGGGTCCGGAGTGCGAGAAGTGGTTTGGTGTTCCTGAGGGATCCGATCCCGCAACAGACTACGACTGGGGTCTGCTCCCTTTCATGGCCCTCAGCGACGGTGCCCACGCGTAAGCTACTTTCCTCCTCGGCCCTCCTCCCACGCGGTGATCCGTCGACGCTCAAAGCTGACTGCTTCTTCTACGTCTCAGTTCCAGCGAAGACTTCTCCTACTTCACGCTTCTCCGACCCTCGAATCCCAACGAGAACGTGCCCGCCACCTCTCTCTTCGGCATATCATGCACTCGCCAGCTCGATGCCGCCCAACTGCTCAACCGCCCCGCCGACGTGACCCGGTCCACTGTACAGAAAGCCGTCGTTGTCATTGCCGATAGTCCCCAGTTCTTCGGCATGATGCGCGAACGACTCAGTGTGGTCACGCAGGCCTGGTTTGCTCAGCGCGACTTCTCCGACACGGAGATCCTGCGCCGCTTCCAAGACAGCCTCGCTGACGAGAAGCGCCGCGGCGTACTCAATTCCGATGAGGACCGCGACCAGTATCTTGGTATGAGCTTGCGTGAGCTTGTCCGCGAGTTCCGCTGGCAGACTCTTGTCTTGCTCAAATGTTGCCTTTTGCAGCCCAAGATGCTTTTCTTTGGATCGCGCTGCGAGCGCCTGTGCATGATGCAGTTTTCTCTCATTTCTTTGATACCCGGCCTGATTCGAAACTTGCAAGACTGCGCGGATCCCGAGATGAACAACTACGAGAAGGGCCTGGCCACCCCAACAACCTTGCGGACGAGCGACCGCAGCTCTCTGCTCACGTACATGGGCCTCCCGCTGCAAATATTTGGCAAGGGCAGCCTCTTTGGACCCTACACACCCCTTCAGCAACTTGATATTCTTGCCGACTTTGGCACCAAGTCGTACATTGTTGGCAGCACCAACTCACTGCTCCTACAGCAAAAGGACCGTTACAGCGACATTCTCATCCACCTCGACGACAACACGGTCAACATCACCTCGACGTCCCTTCGCCAGGCTCTTACGCTCTCGGCCGCTGACCGTCGCTGGATTGACTATCTGACGCAGGAGGTCAACGACACGTGGGATGAGGCGAACCCCGGCCGCCCCAAGACGATGGGCTATGTTGGATCCGAGGAGTTCATCCGCCTGCAATTCGAAGAGTACATACTCTCCCTCATCTCCTCCTTCAAGTACCACAAGCACCTCCAGGCCAACCAGCACAACCCTCGGGCGCTGCTGCCACACATTGATGGCGACCCTGTGCTCGACTTTGGCGCCGATTTCATCGACGCCTGGCAGCGCACCGAGAACCACCGCATGTGGAACACCCACACCGACTCGCACCTTTTCGACGTTGTCGAACCAAAGCACCCCTGCGCTGGCGGCCTCACCATTGACGACGTCCAGCGCCGCATCGCGCAGCAGGTTCAGGACATGCACCTCGACGAGCGCTTTGCTGTCGGCCGCGAAGCGTTGGGACGGAACCTGGCTGCCGGCCGCGAGAAGGCGTCGACCATGTTCAACAAGTTTTACGCCGACATGGAATCGTACCGTGAGGCGCAGCGCGCCAAGGTCGAAGAGCAGGCGGCCGCCGCGCGGTCGGCCTCCGCGAACTCCGCCGCGGCGGAGAAGAACGGCGCCACCGATCATGACGCCTCGCTGGCCGGCGGGGGCGGCGCCAAATCGACGACGTACGTCGGCAGCTGGGTGTCTTGGGCCGGCGAGAAGAGAAAGGGGTGGGGTTCCGGCTGGGGAGCGCGCAAGTCGGACAAGTCTGGCGCGTCATCGCCGGCGAGTGCGCTCTCGCCGAGGGAGGAGGGCGCGAGCCGCTTCTCCGGGTCGTCGTTTTTTCCGGCTCGAAACGCCCACGGACAGGCCACGGCGGCCGGCGCTGGACAGGATGAGAAGAGGCCTGTCACGGGCAATTCGTTCAGCGAGAGCATCTTCTCCTCGGCAGGCACGACCGATTCGGCGCCGGGAAGCCCCAGGGGTTTCAGGCCCGAGGAGTTCATCCCGCGAGATGTGACGCACGGGCGGCCAGAGGACAAGACCGAGGCTCCCGCACCGGCACCGCACGGTGCCAAGGATGAGATTGTGGCTGCCACGCCGACGTTAGAACCAGTGGTGGAGAAGGCCGACGTGAAGAGCGAGACGGTCACGCCGACACCAGAAAAGGTCGACGTCGTGCCTGTGCGTAAGACGGAAATGGCCACCCCAGCACCAGCCGACGGATCCGTAGCCGACATCGATGTTCCAAGCACAGCAGCAAAGGCCGACGCGCACACAAACGGGACCAAGCTCGAATCAGAGGCAGGGGCAGAGACGGAAGCAAAGATGGAGCCCGAGGTCGTCACGGCGACGGGCGAGGTCGTGAGCAGCGCACCTGCCGCCGACGTCGTCAAGGTCTGACGAACACGACGGACTGGCCGCCGTCCTCTGACAGGCGATGATGATGGAAGACGGGAAAGTGGAATACGGTTACGGCCATGATTTGTCCTCCCTTGATTTGAGGCTACTAGACGCACAATGTTAGATCTGGGAGGGGTTGTGTGCCATTTGTAATATGATGATGAATGTTTGGATGATATCCCCCGCTCCCCTCCCCCCCTATCTTGACTATTGCTCGTCAAGGCTGAGTTGACCTGATCTGCTGGTCGTCATGGACATCTCTGACAGAAAAGCCGTGTGAAAGAATCTTCACCGTATGGCCAGCAACATTTGTTCGTTTCTGTTGAATGGTGTTCGGTTTCTTTGCGAGATTCAACGACCTGTCTCGCTCGCCAATGTCTGTCTGATACCACTTTGCCGAACCAGATCACACTCTCGTCCTGGCCCTGCTAGGAGTCTTTCCGAGCGAGCTAGAACATGTGAATGTTGGAGGAAGAGCAGTGTTCTACCCAGTCCTGACATGCAGCCAAGCGTTCTGCGAATTGCGAGCACATGCATTCATCAGGATGATCAAAACTGTAGGAAAGCTCCTTCAAATGTAGCGCAAGCAACTATGCCCATATCGTCTGTCTACCCGAGAGACCCTGCCCGTGCAATACTACCTAGATGCAGAAGGAATAGGCCCTGAGGTCTACCGTATAATGCGCGTAGAATAGAAAGAAAACGTCGTTACCACTTTAGAAATTGTGCGTCGCTGCGCTCTCGCCCCTCGCGATGCCGAGAACGTCTCACCCTCTAGCCCAATGTAGAGCACTGCCGCCAGGGTGGTCGTGGTATCATCCCCTCGTGAAAAGAAAGAAAAAATCGTCCCAAACCCCAGGTCTTTTGGATGCCGTCGCATGCCGAGATTGAAACGAGTAAAACATAATGACACCCATCCAACGCCGCGCCTCCTCCCATAAACACATGTCGCCCAACGCCGACTCACTTGAAGAGACTCCGCAGGTCCATCAGCTTCTGCCGCGCTGCATCTCCTCTATCGAGGGCCTTTCCCTTGCCATCCATGCTGAGGCTAGCGAGCTTCTTCTTCTTGTCCTGCAACTCGATCATCTTCTCCTCGAAACTGTTCCGCATAATGTAGCGTACAGTCTGCACAGGACGCTTCTGGCCTAGTCGATGCACACGGTCGACAGCCTGAGCTTCGGCGGCAGGGTTATACTGCGGCTCCATGACATATACGTTGTTGCCTGAAGTCAGGTTCAGGCCGAGACTACCGGCCATGATGGACACCAAGATGACGTGAATCGAGGGATTATCACGGAATTCATCCATAGCCTTGGTCCTCGCGTTGCGGCTCATCTTACCGTCAAGTCGCGAATAAGTGATGCCTACGCTGTCAAGCGCCATTTCAATAAGGTCAAGATGGGTTGTCCATGAGGAGAAGACGACCGACTTGAACGGAGGCAGCGTAGGATTTGCAGCAGTCTCGGCTTCCGATTTGAGCAGGTCCTCCAGCAGGGCCTTTGTTTTAGTGTGAGGCCCGTTGTACCTATCAAACGTCCTCTTGCCGTTGTTGGCAGCCTTGGCCTTGATGTGACCGTCGTGCTCAACGTTGGCGCGAGCGCGCTTCAGTGCAATGTACTGCATATCGACTTGGTTGGGACAGAATAGACACTGGCCCGGCTGCTCTTTGGCCAACTCCTTGACCTTCTTGAAACAAGGGCCGCAAATGACGTGGTAGCACTGCGTCATGTACCCAAGAATTTCCTCTTGCCCCTCGGACTCGATACTAGCGCCATCGCTGGCGCCGAGTTTCTTGGTGCACTGACTGCACTTGTCGGCATTCGTGTTGAGCATCAGCTCAAACATCTCGTATGCCTGGCGTTCGCTCAGTGCCGGTTTGTTGGAGTTTTCGTCATCACTATCAAGGTCAATAGCCATGTCTGCTGTCATGCCCTCCAAAGCTTGCATGTCGTCTGGGTTGAGGAGATCAGCACCGTGCGCGCAAAGCAGACGCAGACGCAGAATGGAGCGCAGAATGTGAATATATGTCTGGCCACCGAGGGCCCCCTTGCTCGATTCAGCATTGGCAGATAAAACCTGTACTCGATCTTGAGCGTTCTTCTCAAACAGATCGTAGACTTGACGTTCCTCCATGGTCATGTCGAGCTTGATGACATGGTCGGTACGGGGAGGAAGGTCGATCTTGTCTTTCAGTCGCCGCATCGTGATGCTGTCCACCATGATACGAAGCTTGGGGACAATCTCGGGGTCGCAGGCTTTGAAGGGGTCGACGATGAAGCGGTTGAAGCGGTTCCGGTCGTCGAACGGCTTGAGTCGCAAAAATGCCAGAAGAGCAGCCAGGTCCTCGAGCCGGTTCTGTACCGGCGTGCCGGTCACAGCCCATCTGCGGTTGGCTTGCAGGCGGACGATGGCCTTGAACTGCTGCGTTGACGTTTCGCGGATCATGTGTGCCTCATCGAGCACGATACGGAACCAGCCGATTTCCTCCATGGGATACTTGCCCGGCTTCCGCTTGTTGCGCAGACCGAGTTCTGTGGAGATGGAGCCATATGTGGTGATGACCAAGTCATACTGTGCCAGTTGCTCAACGTCTCGGATGCGGGTAGCGCCGTGATACACATAATAGCTAAACTTGCCAGGCTGTATGTGCTGCTTGATCTGCTCCTCCCAGTTGAAGATGGTCGTCAGCGGACATACCAGTAAAGTGGTCTTGGCGTTCCTTTTCAGTTTCGTGAGACCCAGTGTGTTGAGGGCTGCAGACATGGACGATGGTTTCTGGGGGGGCTCCTCCGGCTGTATCAATGGAGACTGCGCCCAGGTTTGTGCTTCGGTGAGCGTATGGCAGACAAGAGAGAGAATACTGAGTGTTTTGCCGAGTCCCATCATGTCGGCGAGGATGCCGCCCCTTGTTTGCGGGGGCAGCTGCCGTTCGTTCAAACCGGTGACGACGTTGAGGAAGACCCGCTGCCCCGTCGAGCTTATGCGAGCCTTGTAAAATGAGTCTGTCGTCCGCTGCTCCCACGTGGCGTCGGCCTCCTTATTCGTCATGAAGTACAGCCCCTGCTTCTGGTGCTTCAATAGGGGTGTGACGATGAGGTCCGATGGCTCCAGCTCGGGAACATCGTTGTTCTTGCCCATTTGATCGAACACACCCATGACATCGGAACGCATCTCCTCGACAGTCCGCTGGGCAATCGCCATGCCCGGCACAAAGTTGTTCGGCAGGTTCCGTCCGTTGGCCTGCGGTCTCGGTGCCGCTGGCTCGGTTGTCACTACTTGGTAGTTGACATACTTAATGCCCTTATCTACCCTGTTGGGGTGGCGCAGGACCATTGAATTCTTTTTGAAATGGTCTGCCACGGGCTTTGCCCATTTCTTAGGCCCATAAATGACCAGCTCGAGGGGGTACAGCTTGGACACTCTCGACCGCGGTTCCTCGCCGGGCTGCTTCTTCCGCGCAGGTATTCTGCAATCGGTCCTGATTTGCATATTGGCATCCATCAGGGGCGTAAGAGCACCGGCTGTCATTTCGTCAATGTTGCCAATGATCTCCCGGGTGAAGTCGTAAAGTGAGATGCGCTTTGATCTGTCTCCAGTAATCCGCTTCGCCACGACCTTAGCGGGCGGGAACCAGTTGTCACCAAACAGGCTCTTAGCTCCGGGTTTGGCAGACGGCACAATGCTGCAGAGAACCTTGCCCTGAAGCATGCCATAGCATACCTCTTCGTTGTCGGGGTGTTCAATCACCTTGACATCATCATCATCCACTGAATGGAGGTTAGCAGTTGGTGGTGGCAGGCCACAGGCAATGGGGAGGGGCCTACCTACCCAATGTCAAATCAACTGTATGCGTGGGCCTTGCGGTCCCATTTTGTTGCGCCTCCTCTCGCTTTTCTTTCAGGTAGGCGCCGAGCACGCCGCTTCCCCCAGAGGTCATCCCTTTCTTTCCAGTCATCTCAGCGTCAGCCTCGGGCGTGTCGACTTTGCGCCTCTTTATTGCGGGGGCATATGCGCGGTCCTGGACGCCGTTCATGCGTTCGATCATGCCGCCTAAGCCCTGCACCTGACCATTTGGCGTCGATCGGCCATCGGTCGCTGGTGTCGATGAGGTCGATGGCACGGACGAAGGGAGCGAGTCGTTGGACATGTCGGAAGGACCGGTGAACTCGAAGACCATGCCGCCGTTGTGCTGTGCGCCGGCGAATTGGTTTGCCACGGGGTAGCTGCGCTGGGGATAGCCGTGAGCTGGGGAAGGAACGGCTTGCTTGCTGCGCGGGGCAAGCAAGGCCTGCGCATTCCACGCCTGCGGCGCGGGGGCTGTCTGGTTGTTCCAGCTCGGGTCTTGGACGGCAGCAGCCTGGCCTTGAACAGTAACCCCATGTTAGCATTGTGTGGTAGACGAGGGGGCAAGATGGGGGCAGGATGTAACCTACCGTTGTGCCGGTTGGCGGACGCCATGGCGGGCAAAGTAGGCGGGCAGACAAACAGACACGCTGTCTAGTTGCCGTTCAGTTCTGGGTGTGAAGGGAGAAGTGTCTGCCACGGAAGGCGGGTCAAGAACGTTGTATCGTGGGAGGTCGAGGGGCGGGCGTGGCAGTGGTCATAACGCGCGATGCAGTCGAGGCGCTGGATGCCGTGAAGCTCTATGGGCGGGGGCAGCCTGCTGTTTCCCGGAGAGGCTGTGAGGCTGCCGAGGCTCGATGTACGGGACGTAGGAACAAAAGAAGGCGTCGTTGCGGGAGGGACGAGAACGAAGGAGTATACCGGATGATTTTGGCCCACAAACAAAACCAGAAGGATGCGGGCTGTTGGCGCTCCTCGGCCCGAAGGCGAGATGGATGGTCGGCGAGGTCGCGCTGTCCGGGTCTGCGCGGTGGGCAATGACCAAGTCGGCAGACGGTTGATCGAGAGACAGAGGCAGGCTGGTTGGTGTGTGACGACGCAGTGTGGAACAAAGGGTGCTTCGTCGGGGCGAAGTCGGGGGTTGGGATAGAGGGGCGACTGGAGGGAGTCGTCTCTGTGAATGCTGCTCTCAGATAGCGCGTGTCATGGCGTTTGCGTTGGCGAGAGAGGAAAGGGAGAAGACGAGGCCTTCGGTCGGCCGGCGACGTGTGGTGACACAGATGCAGATGCAGATGCAGATTGCAGAAGCTAGTAGTACCAGGCCACGCGCTCTTTCAAGAACAGCATGTATTGACTTGGGCTACGTGATGCTGAGAGCGACCATCGGGGTGCGGGTAGGTGCGGTCGCTTTCAATACCTTCCCGTCCGCTGCCATCACTCCTTCCTGCATTTGCCTTGGCCATTGGCTTCGCTGACTAGACGCGGCACATGCTCATCAGTGACAGGCAGGCGCGGCCGGGCATGGTCACTTGCATTTGGAGAGCGCGACCTACAGCGGGGGAAGGTGCCGGCGGGGTGCGGACTAAGCCCTATACGGCTAGCGAGAAATCTCCTCGAGGCACGTGGCCCAGTGCAGAATCGAGACGGAGGGGCCGTGCTACTTGACACCCACGTACCAGCCGAAGGCCAGCGCCTGAGGGACACTGTAGATGCCTTTGGGCTCTACATCGAATCCCATGCCTCAATAATTCTGGTCACCGAGGAGAGGGGAGGGGTTTGGTGATCCAAGAAAATAGGACATGTTAAGACCGTACAGAGAGAGATATACACACCTATTCTCCGGGGCGGCGGCTGTGCAGTGCAACTCGTGTAGATGCTTCTGTTCTGCTCAGCCTTATCTACCTGGGTAACTCGGTAGGTACATGGTGTGCCAACCTACTAAACTAACAGCACTAATGATTACATGTCGAATTCAGAACCCCCGCCGGCCGCTTACCGCCCAGCCTTCCGTCTTTCAGCTCGTGTCAGAGTGATTACTCGCCTCGTCACACCAATCGTCTCGAGAATGGGGGTCATGGGACCTGACGAGACTTCCATGGAGGGTCCCAGATCAGCATAAACACGCACCTCTGTTTTTTTTTTGTCCTCCCTCTCTTCCGTTTTGTCCAGTTTTGTCATTGGAACCCTGATCAGGTGGACACCCCATGTCAAGTAGGAAATCGAAAAATCGATCGACTGTGCCACCCAACCGTCTCATCTGATCTGGGGGTTTGTCGATTCAGCCACCACGCCCAAAGCCATGCCCATGTCCATGTCCATGCCCATGCCCGAGGCCATGCCCGTTGCCCTGCACAGGCTTCTGGGCGGCCTGTTGCTTGCGTAGGACGTCTTGTCGCAACCATCCCCCCTGCTCCACTGATCGGTACGATTTCTCATCGTGGCTCCGGCTCCGGCTCCTGGTCCGCTGTCTCCGCCGCGCCGCGTTCTGCTGCCGCCGGTTCGGCGACCGGGACCGCGAGGGGCTCTGGCTTCTTCGACGGTCGAGGACCACGACGCGGAGCAAACGCTTCCTCGCCGGCGAAGCCGAGCCGTCCATCGCGCCGCGCGACGTGGTGCGGGATGCAGCCCCGTACGGTGATGTCGAGCGCCGTCGGGGTCGTCCGCGCAATGTGCTCGATTCGCCAGAGGTGCCGCACTTGACTGAGGCGTTGCACCGAGTAAGGCTTCGGTGTCGCTTGCGGCCGCGGTTGTCAAGCTCGGGGGCGGACAGTTGAGCTGTCGCGTCGTCTCGCCAGGCCCGCACGACGTCGAGATGCGCAGTCATTGTAGGCGGTCGTGCAAAAAGTATCCAGAAATAAAACGAATGGTTTAGCGAAGTCCGGGAGGGAAACCTCCAACGTTGACCAGATGAATTGATGGGGTTTCTGATGGAACGAGAAAAGGGAATAGCTTTTTGATCGATGCCCCAAGGTTAAAAAAAAAGCCCATCAAAATGAGAAGAAAAGAAGGAGAACGCCAATCACTGGGGATACGCCCTGACAGCATAGCTCAAGTCACGGGGATGCAGAGCGGGCAGCTCTTCCCGTGGTGTGAACCTTGGCTTCTGTTTCCCATCTTCCGTTTGGCTTTGCATTGCGCCCGTCCGATGATCAGGGAGGAGGTGGCAGGACACTCCCTGATCGTCAAGCACGCGTGGACTTGCTCCAACTGTCCAATGCCTGGCCGCCGGAGGCATGGCGCCAGCACGCCGCGGGGTAGTGGCTGGTACCTACTCCGATTGTTCTGCTCCGACGAAAACGGAGATCGTGTCATGGTGATCCGAAGCGTCTGGGTATCTGGATTGGCGCTTTGTGATATGTGATACTGTGCGTCTACTTCTCCTCTTGTTGTTTCGGACAATTTACATCAAGGAACAAGTGAGGCTCGCAATATTGTAGCATGGCGATCCGTTCCCATTTTCAGTCGGCGTCCGAACGAACCCGCACGCAATCATCATATGCCATCCTCACGGGCCAAGCAATGCGTTCTACTCATGCCCAACGGTTCGGGGTAATTTGTATACCACTGCAACGGACAGCTAGCCCACATTGCGCAATTGCCGAGACAGAATTCTAGCCAGGAACGGCCGGCTTTGTCACAGGCCTCGGCGACTAGTCAGCGATAGAGTGTTCAATCGATGATTCTTGTACCGTTGGCTTGCTGAAAACTTCCAGCTGGACTTTATCAAACAACCTCACTTGTCTTGACAGGAGTATTTGTTGACCGACATTCGCGAGCCTTAGACATGGAATGATGCAGGATGTTCGACAGGAGCTCAGTAAGTATATCTTGTGGCTGCAAGTAGGCAGCGAAGTTGCCAATATTTCGGGCACAGACATCGTATTGACCTGACATGGCGTTTGACAGTTTGCTGAAGGTAATGGACAAGTGAAAAACAGCCTTTGGTATATCCAATGTGAATACGCAGGCCTAATGTTCCATGCCGCAGCATAACCTCTTCTGAGTATTGTACCTAGTTTCTAGAGGTTCCTCAGTCGATGAACACCTGCTGTCGGAAGCTCCATCCACAGTCGGACACCTTTGCCGTATGAATATACGCCAAGTATATTATGCGGGAGCACGCGTCGCTGGTCATTTCATTTCAGCACCGAGGCTCGAAGCACAACCCGATCTTGGAAAGAAACAGAATAGGCTGGTCGTAGGATCATACCTATTCAATTTTTCCGGCGAGCTTACGGTTGGCCTGGGATCCGAGGTATGGTGAATCTTGCTCGCCCTAGACAAACTTCTGAAGCCTAATCGAGTCTTGCTGCGTGAGACCCGAGGCCTTAGGTTGATGGCGGGGTAAGCGAGAGAGGTCGGTCTGACATGCATTGGCGCGGCATTGTTCACCATCTAAGCCCCAGGGCGCTTTCTGTACGTCTGAAAAGAGAAACAGAAGCAGTCCCAGGGCGAGCTGAAAATAAGCAATGATGACGGGTGGTCGCTGCCATTGGACCTCAAGCGCCGGCAACGCCGTTGACTGGTGCAAAGCAACGCGGCATTCACGGCGAGCTAGTGAAGCAGGCCGGAGGCACAGTTCAGAAGAGCGATGTCAAGGGTATATTTCAGCGGACAGGGACAGATGAGTAGAAGCTTATATGCTGTGTGTCCAAACTAATTTTGTGAGGTTATCAGTTTGGTACGCAGCCTTGAAGCAGAAACCTACCCCGAGCAGTCAAATGAGCATCAACAACTCATATCAAAATAAAATGAGGACATTCGTATCAGTCATGGCGGTGGCTTCGCTGCTGATACAGTCACAAGCAGCGTCATGCAACGCTGATAACTGCCTCCGTGGCCTCCGCAACAGCGCCGTCGTCACACAGGCAGTGGCTTTTTGCAGCACATATACGGCCACGGCGAGTCCTGCTACGACTGGCCTCTGCCGAGCCGTTGCCCGACTCGAAGAGGGCGTTTGGCACGTTGGAGCTGCCGGGTGGGCCTGCTACCGTCGGATCCGTCGCGATGGACGTGACTGTCGTGACGCTCGTCACAGTCAACGCGCTGACCGACACGGGACAGGTCGTCGTCTGTGGCATGGGTGTCGTTGTGGGCGTCGTGGTAGGCGTCACCGTCGTCGTGCTCGGTCTCAGGCACGCGCAGGCGCTGGATATCCTGGCTGCTCTACCATCGCACCCCGACGCGTAGGTTGGCACTGGTGCCGCAACGTCGAACAGAGCCCGTGCCGCATCGTGCAGACATCGGCAGACGGTTCCTTTTCGGGCCTCTTTGGCGCTGGTATGCTTTATGTGTCTCTCGGCAATGAGGCGTTTCGCAACTTTGCGGTAGCAGTGCCCGTAACGTTATATCCCAACCCGGCGGGCCGCGACTGGAGGCTGACAGCGAGTTTCCGGGCTGCAAGTGGGAACCCGGGGGGGTTGTGGTCCCATTCTGGGCTGGACAAGTGATGAAGCAGGCTACAGGCTGCAGCCGGGCTCCATCGTGGGAGGCGTATGGCGGTCGTTCAGTGTGACCCTGCCCCAGAGTGCAAACGGCAGGGCAGGTGTCTGGTCTGTATACATGATAGCTGCGTGCTCGGATACCAGTTCTGGGTTGTACATCGACGGCGTTGCTGTTCACTGAAGACGCCGGGTCTGGCCAATTTCGCCATGCCATCGATCTTTGATTTGCCTCATACAGAAGTCATTGGAAATAACTACTCATCAGGCAAGATAACGCACCTTCCCTTAGGTAGGAGTGACGCCTGGAATAGCTTCCCTCTTGGGATTTGGTTGGATGTTTGGGAAGGCACAGGTGGTGTGCGTGGGAGGGAGCAGGCAGCGCTAGTCAGACTTTCTTACCTAAGAAGAAGGAGGCCCCCGGTGCGCCGCGGCTGCCTTGCCCGATGCAGACAGATAGTGGATAAGCACGTGTAAGGCCAAAGCCTGGAAAGTGCACCTGTTCCTGGAATCGACTTTCTAGTTGACAGCTTTAAGCTGTCACGTCACGTCACGATCCAATGCCACGTCCACCCACATCTTCTACATCATGACCTGCTCCTGAGTGCTGCTACTTCCAAGGCCACGCCGCCCATATTCCTTGCTTGCCCACTGTATTCCTGTCCTTTTGGCTTTGTGCCGTTGCCATTCTGTATACTCCTTTACTCGTCCTTCCTTCCGATCATCTGCCCCCCTCCCCTCCCAAAACCAGCCCTGGAGTCCTCCAGTTGCATCGTCTGAAATTAAGGGGCATCAAACGTCAACCATAAACAACGACGACGACGACGACAGCAATAACAACAACACCTGGACTGGTGGACAGGAGACAACCGTCGATAATCAAAATTACCTTCCCCAAACGTCTACAGCCTAGACTCTCACACGATGCCCCCGACACGCCCCCCGACAACGGGCTACGAACGCCTCGCCCAAGCCGATGCCCTCTCCTCCGACTCGGACGATGAAGACCCCCTCTCTCATTCTTCTGCCACCCTTCAGCCCGCCTCGGCCCCTCGCTTCGCCCCAATAACCCAACCGCGTCCCCGGTCCGGCATGGTCACCCCGAAAGGGTACCACCGAGATCCCACGGCGCCCTCGTCACAGACGCGCCCACGTCCCCGCCGCCGCGTCGGCTCCGGCTCCGGTGTCGATCTCAAGGCCATCAATGCCCGCCTCGAGCGCTGGGCCGACGAGATCGCCTCACGTTTCAAGCGCTCCCGCGCCCATAACAAGCAGCCCGGCGAGGACGACCGCCTCGAGATCCACCACTCCGTCTTCCAGCCCCCGGAAGGCGTACGACCTCTCACTGCCGAGGGGCTCGCTGAGCCTCAGCCCGTCATGTCGCGCGCCGAGTTTGAAGAAATTGTCGGCAGTGTGCGCACCGCTATCGCTCAAGGCGTTCATCCACGCATGATATCACAGGGCAGCTCGGGGAGTTACTTTGCACGGAATCCCGAGGGCAAGATTGTCGGTGTTTTCAAGCCCAAGGACGAGGAACCTTATGCTGCTGGCAATCCCAAATGGAACAAATGGATTCACCGCAACCTGTTTCCTTGCTGCTTCGGCCGCGCTTGGTATGTTCTCTCGAAGAGGGAAAAAAGTAGAAGGGGAAGAAGGGAGAGTACTAACATTCTACCCGTAGCCTCATCCCCAATCTCTCATACGTCAGCGAGGCCGCAGCCTATACCCTCGACTGCCAACTCCGCACTCATATGGTCCCGTACACAGAGGTTGTCAACCTATCTTCAAAGTCCTTCCATTACCCGTTCTGGGACCGCCGCAGCTTCTCCCGCAAGAAGAAGGCCCTGCCTGAGAAGGCCGGTAGCTTCCAAGTCTTTTTGACAGGCTTCAAGGACGCGAACATTTTCCTGCGAGAACACCCATGGCCCGACCAGTACTGGTCCGGCTTCCGCACAAATGACCCCCACCGGAAGAGGAGAAGGCGGTGGGCCGATAACTGTCGCCCTGGCGGCCGGCCCGCGCTCGACGACGTTGAGAGCGACGACGAGGGCGAACGCGGCGAGGTCCAGTTTGGCCCCGACAATTTTGTCTGGACAGATAACATGAAGCAGTCTTTCCGGGAGGAGCTCGAGAAGCTCGTCATCTTGGACTATATCATGCGGAATACGGACCGCGGTCTCGACAATTGGATGATCAAGGTTGACTGGCAGACACAGCAGGTGTCTGTCGTCTCGGAACCTGTGCAGATGAACATGACCAACGCCCAGTCAGGAGAGGAGGCAGGCCCGCGGCCAGTAGACCTAAACACAAGGTCGATGCCAGAGTCGCGTGCGAAATACCCTTCGTACGAGACGCAACAGCCGATGAAGGCGGCAAGTCCGCTTCCAAGGGGACGGGAGCCCAGGATCACAGTTGGAGCCATCGACAATTCCTTGTCGTGGCCGTGGAAACACCCTGATGCCTGGCGCAGGTGAGTTCATACGGCCATTCGCAGTTTCTGATGAGAATCAAGTCCTGACAAGACCTCAGCTTCCCTTTTGGCTGGTTATTCCTCCCAGTAGATCTAATCGGCCGCCCCTTCTCTCAAAAAACGCGTGACCACTTCCTCCCCCTTCTGACCTCTACCCAGTGGTGGAGTGAGACAGCCCTTGCCCTACGTAAGGTATTCCAAGTTGATCCGGACTTCCAAGAAAAGATGTTCGCCCGCCAGATGGCCGTTATGAAGGGCCAGGCCTGGAACGTCGTCGAGACGCTCAAGCTCGCCGATCACGGGCCTCTTGAGCTGACCCGTCGCGCCAAGGTTTGCGTTTGGGACGACCTCGTCGACATACCCGTGGCCTTCCCCATGCGCATGTCTTCCGAGCTGCGCCGTCGTGGGGAACACTCTTCCCTCGACGAGGGTGACATTGGCGTTGCCGCCGCTTCAGCACCCGTTCATGGTCCCGATAGTGACGCCGAGGATCTCCTCGGCTTCGCTAGCCCCCCAGCTGATATGCCGCATCCCGGCCGGTTCGAGATGCCGATGTCGCCTGGCGCCGACGATGCGCAATCGCCGGTGGAGGACTCCCATATGAACGGATCCGGGTACCTTGATCAGCACTCTACGTCGACGCCCCAGCGGCCCAGGATCTCCGTCCCGGGCTTCCGAGAGATTTACCACGGCCCTTCGCGATCGCTCAACGTGTACGCACCGCAGCGCCAGGGCCAGGGTCCATACACAGGATCTGGCCCGAAGCAGCAGCGCAGGTACTCCTTCGCGACAGCCGCCACGCGCCGCAGCAGCAGTAGCATTGCGCAGCAACTGTACGGTGGCGGCAGCAGGGAATACGATCCCGAGTATGACGGCGATGACGTCGAGGGTGACCTTGGCTATGCCGCAGCCGAGGGCATGGAGGGCAACCATCGCAAGGTCATTGTGGAGCGGCTCGAGCCTGTCAAGGCACGGAATCCTGTCTTTACCTGTTGGTAATCGGATGCCACTGTCCGTTCCTTAGTTGTCGTTGCCCAGACCAAAAACAAAAGGGGGTCAACGCTGGAGTAGAAGCGGCCAGACACGGGTTACTTCGTTCCGAGGCTGCAGGCTGCGCTGTCAGGTC
The DNA here is from genome assembly GCF_000150675.1 of Verticillium dahliae VdLs.17. NCBI lineage: Eukaryota > Fungi > Ascomycota > Sordariomycetes > Glomerellales > Plectosphaerellaceae > Verticillium > Verticillium dahliae. Next base: position 367,313 of record NW_009276937.1, read on the forward strand.
AGCTCAGGCGTGACAACGTACGCATCGAGCCGAGTCCGTTCGGGAGTTTTCTTTTCTCAGCCTGCATGCGTTCATGCAGGACTAGGCAGGTGAAAAAAAAAGAGTTGTGTCAGCATTGGGATGTCAATGGCCATGCATGGCCAACACATCCCGTCTGAGGAGTGCAGTGTGGTTCCAATTTTGGGTTACTTAGAACACGAGGGGAAAGGGGCAGAGAGGGGCTTTGGGTGACATGCATAGTAGACAGCATTGGCAACACGTAGAGCCAACAGGGTTATCTTCTTCATTTCCCTTGTTTTCAAGAGCGAGATTTCTTCGTTATCCTCATACGCCCCCAATGGCGGTCTCGATGATCATCGGCATAATTGGGCAAGGCATTCGTGGGTGAAGCCGTGCGACGCAGAGCCCAGTTGCCTCGACTCCCCCCTACAGGTCCCAGGGCCTGGGCTCACCGGCTGCACGAATGACAAATCCTTGCGACCCCCGCCTCGATGGACAAACTGAGGGTCTCCTGTAACCTGCATGCTTGGAAAAGCGAGCAGTCAGGCTCGGCAGGTATGCACGAAAGTATGAACTCGGTGAGCCTAAGCGGTCTCATTGGGAACCAGAGGTGGCTGGCCTTCACCCCCTGGCCTCGAAGGGGTACGACTACGGCATCTGCGTTCAAGTCGCCATCCCTGAATGCGGTTAGAGAGCATCCGACGTTCAGCAAAACGGTTGTTTCAACCATCCAGCCAGCCTTGCGATAAGAGATTTATCAGGTCACACAATGGGACCAAGACGCTGGCTTGGCGGATCCAGCTGACTGACGGATGCCCCATTACTGGATTGGCTTCACCTCATCTCCTACAGCCTCAATCCGGCTTGTCCGGCCGCTCACAATTTGATGAGATACATGACTTCTCGAACAGGGATCACTGCAGTATAAAGTAATGGGGTCCGAGGGGTCGACATGGTAGCTGCAAAACAACGGGCATATACCCCAAGGTCCTCCCTCTCCTTGACTTGGGCTCTATTGCCTCCAGTTCTCAAGGGTACGCACAAGAAGTTCTAGAAATATTCTCTGTTCCCTGTAAACACACCAGCTCGGCGGCGAACCTAGCTCCTGGGACGGACAAGCGGGACAAGGGGTGTGTCCCGAGACTTGGGGCCTCTCGGCCAACTCAATCACATTGCTCATCTGTCCAGGGCGTTGGACCCAGAGGAATGGTAAGGTCATGGGAGGGGTTGGCAGGGTTTGGTGGAAATGCTGGGATGAGGAGGGGGTTACACGAAACCCCAATATGTCAGTGACCGGGGTCCCTGGTCTCCTTGGGGACGACCTCCTGCGGCCGTCTGCCAGCTCATCATCATGCCATCCGTCCACTCTTTGTGTCTTGCAGCGAACGCCCTCGTCGGCGGGGGAGGGGGGACCTCTCATGCCCACTACTGGAACTGGTCGGATAAATGGGCTATGGGATCATGGCCCACATCGTCGGCGTATGATATTCGGCGATACGGGCGCTACTCCAGTCGACCTTGGCCACTGGTCGCAGGGCACATGTCCCATGTGCATGAACAGAGTGAGATCGTCGTAGTTCCTCCTATATGTGGTGTTGGCAGCCAGGAAAGCATGGAACAAGTCAGCCAGCACGTACTTGGTGATGGGATAGAAACCCCGCGCCGTCTCGGACCGAGCGTCTTTGCAACCAAGTGGACACATCATCTGGAAATGGATGCCAATTTCGGCTCCTTTCACCTTGTCCGCTCTCCTTTGTCATTCTCTGACCCGCCATCCGATTCCTCTTGTTGAATTCGACGACTCGTGTCAAGACAAGTATGGAGCAGGCCGAGGTTGAACGGGCGACCCAGGATCTTGGGCGGTTGGGGGCGCGCCGACCAGTTGGTACCGGCAGGAAATTTGTGGCTGTCGTCATTTGATTCCCGGAGGACCCACAGCCCAAGCCAACGGGACCACCACCGTTACACTGCCTGTCAAGACCGCTGTGCGGCGTCGTCTTGTCACGTATGGTGCGTGATCGTTGTGAAGGGTTGATCGGCTACCGCGCGAGAAACCACGTCCGCTGAGGGACGTTGACAGGTGGGGGTGGGTGGTGGCCCCCCTCCCTCGGGTGAAGCATGCTCGTTCAGACCTGCAGCGGCCCGTTGAAGGGTGTGCAGATAGAAGCACATTGGACGGACTGGCGTGCAGACAGGCTCTTCGCCACCTTCTGCTTCCAGATCCAAAGACATATTGTAACGCTCAGTCGTTGGTCCACCCTCGTTCAGTCTTGGTGGCCATTGTAGAAGGGCTTGTAAGTAGCTCAACCCTTCTTCATGTTTGCTGGCTTATGTTGAGCGGAATCAAATCTGCAAAGCGAGGCAACCGTCTCTGGGCATTCTTTGCTTCTGGGGTGTCGTCGGCGTGTGTTTTCCCAAGAATACCGTCCTGCCAGTCACAGAGTATGTCGCCAAGTCAGTTCTCTGCCGTGTGAAGGCAGCCAAACAACAAAAAAAATGCTAGCCTATAATATCAAGTTGCGCCAGGGCACTACCTTTCAGTAGTTTCTTGTGCTCCCCCAAGACTTATTAAGCCAGCGTCCCACAACGGAAACAAACATCGCGTGCGGCTATCCCAAGAAGCCCTGTTCCCTGGCGAGTGGAAACGACAAGACGGAAAAGACAAGACGGAAACGACAAGACGGTACATCTGGTTTACATGTTTGATAACCCCTGCTTGTCAAGCATAGCCCATCTTTTCTGTCGGGTACGATGTACTTGGCAGTCCCCCCACCGCCGCCCTGCTCATCCTTGCACTCAGGCCTGGGTTCACCGCATACACATGTACGATGTCCAGGCCCCGACAACCACCTGAGCCAGAACTCTCAAATCGGTGTCTCTGTTCCAGGACATGTTCTTCTAGGAAGTCGACGCAAAGATGCAGGACCCAGGTGCCAAGTTGTCTGCGTCTGCAAA
>NW_009276937.1:370367-378978 GCF_000150675.1 Verticillium dahliae VdLs.17
CAGTTGGCAGCGAGGGCCCACACTCTTTGACGATGCTGAGAAGGCCCAGAGATATCTTTCTCCCCCCCCCCCCCCCCATGCAGAACCCGCATCCTTAGCGCCTGCCCACTCACATCAGCGCATACCCAAGCTCCCCGTTTTCGCCCCGATCGTCCGTGGGCCCTGTATGATAATGGGTGTCTTGCGGTGTGTAGGTGTGTGTGTGTGTCCCAGGTTCGTTGGCGCGCCTTGAGGTCATCGTTTCCCTCAGCAGCAACAGCTAGCCTGCAGTCGGACCCTCTGGGAGCAAGGACTATGGGTAGCCAGAGATCCGCCGCAGAAGTACGTGCGTTAAAATGGAAATTAGCAGGCTTTGGCCAGGTCTCGAGCCCACCCTTGGATAGAAGACCACGTAGACTGTAGCCTTCATCGCCAATCAGAAGGAAAACCGTCCGAGCGAGAGATGTGGGAACAGGGTTTGGTCGTACTGGGCCCAGCCACCTAATGCCACGCTCTTCGTCGTTCTGGAGCCTTCGCCTGGTGAAGGAGGTCCCTGTACAGTGCTGTTGTTCGGGATGCCCTAGGCCAGCATCATCTCCCGTGCGTCCACAAACACCCGGCGGCATATTTCCGCCCCATTTCAATCTTTGTGGATGCTGTACCCTGAGGGGCAAAGCTGCAGAATGCTGATATTGAAGTAACGGCGCCGCAGAAAGAGGATGCCGTGCAACAGAAGAAAACCAGCGGCATGGCCCATGTCGGGATTGGCAGCGGCATGCATCGTGGGGTATTGGATCCATGTTTGGCCAATCCGACTAACTCGACAGTTTTGAGGGTCCCCTTAACAAGTGCCTTTGGGCCTCTGCGGTTTTCGGGTATCTGCCTGTCCTCTCTGACGCCCTTGTGAGCCCTGGCATGGTTCATGTTTACCTGCCAGACCTGATTGCGCGAGGCCTTTTTGTCGTACCGCCCAGTACTACGCAGCCCAATGCTAGTTCACCCATCATAGAATATTTCTTCCCTTTTCTGCTTCTTTTAGTAGTCAGGCTCGCGACTTCGACTTGACGATACGAACTTCGTGCGGTCTTTGGTAAGGAGAGATTTCAACTCGCAATACAGAAATGGCCAAGTAAGCCGGATAATCTCGAAATCCCTACTTTCGAATCCTGACCTTGTCGAAGCGAAGATACAGTCCCCCTTGACGAGGCCTATCTGCCAACTGTCATGCACCATGGTCGAGAATATCAACAATTTGCTGTCGACAACTATCATTATTTCGAGCCGATAGATGAGGTGCGCATACACATGGCACTGGCCAGCTTCCTTCCGTATCATGCCACGTTGACATGGTTCATTCTAGGACGAGGTTGATCGACTGCACATCTTGCACTGGGTGCTGCTCCAGGCGCTTGACAATCGTTTGCTTCCATCGCAACTTAGTAGACCACGAAGGGTCCTCGAGTGCGGCTTTGGAGCGGGCGATTGGGCTATAGATGTTGCCAAGGCCTACCCAAACTGCGAGGTACGCGATTCCGTTGTCATAGTTTGCACCAGGATCTTGGCTTCGAAGGATATTTTCGTGAAAGAAAAGACGACATGAAGCGCGAAGACACACTCGAGTTGCCGTTGAGTCGAAACCCTACACCGCGCATCGAGATAGATGGGTCAGCCTACGATGGCCGCTTCTAATTTCTCGCCCCCTTTTCCAACACGCTTTGATTCGCTGGGGTATTGGTTCTGATCCAACTCGCAGGTGGTTGCAGTCGACATCTGTCCACACATGTGGCCGCAAGACGAGCTACCAGGCAATCTAAACTTGCAAGTGGATAACGTCAACGAAAGGTGTGAGGAACGAATGTCTCTGGCGTGCTTCAGCTGATGTGATGAACCAGATTCACGTGGCCCAGGGGCGATTTCGACCTCATTCACAGCCAGATGATGGCAGGTGTCATCGATACGGGACGATGGCCAAGCTATATCCGAGATATATTCCAGACGCTTCGCAGAGGGGGTTGGTGTCAGATGGTGGAGATATACTTCAATGCACAATCGGATAACGGGACGTTGACAGACGGTTGGTCCGCCGCAGCTTGTTTCTCTGATTGATGATGTAGGCGGACTAATGGAAAGCGAGCGCAGACCACGGACTTCGAAGATGGTCGAAGACTTATATGGAAAGCGTGCAACCGCATAAAGATCCTCGAGCACCACTTAAAATGGCAAACTGGATGCGCGAAGCAGGCTTCATCGTGTCGCAAGAGCCCAGGCCGATACCCCTGGCGACATGCGGCTGGCCTCGAAGTACGTTCGTGGGGGATGGTCTGGGTAAAGAACAGCTGGCTGACAAGCGTCCAGGTTCCGCCCAGCGTGAGATTGGTGTGGCCAATAGGGAGAACGTGCGCAGCTTGTTGTCATCAATGGCAGCGTACCCGATGACAGTGTTTCAAGGGTAAGCCATGTCGAGGACTGGATGCCATGGACGGCCACGGGCATTCGTTGGGATTGGCGTCAACTGCTGACCTACTCTCCCAGCATGGCCTCTGCAGACTTCGAGCTCTTGGTGGCACAAGCTAGAAACGAGGCCGACAATCCGAGGTTCAAGGTGCGTGAATGGTGCTGTTGGTTTTGGCCCTGGTCTCGACGTTCCTGACGCTGAACACGAGAGAATATTTGCTGACGAGTTGTTAACATCTGTGATCCTTAGGCATACTTCTCCTTGTGAGTCCATGCTACCATACCATCCGGTCTATTGCTGTGCTGACGAGCTGTGATTTAGGTACGTCTGTACAGGCCAAAAGCCACAGTAGGCAGGACTCACGCGTCCAGTGGAAAGGGCCGGTCAAGCGGACGGTATAATGATCACGATGAAGTATAAATGGGCACGCAGGTTATTTTGAGGCGTGGAGCGTAGCGAGAAATCGGCGAATTTGTGTGTGAGAGAGGGGAAATGACAGGCGCCTCACGTGTGCCAGGGTGCATACAGAACAACACAAGACTTTTGGGAACACAGTCCAGAACTGTACCAGATGTTGCCACGCCGTGAGAAGGTAATGGGCAGCGGTCTCCTGGTTGCACTTACCTTTCTTGGCTTGCATAGACTGCGCGTCGCCGTCTCGTTGTGAGTCTGACGGGAGGCCGACGACAACACTAGGTAAGGTACCTACAGGCATGAGGGACTAAGAAAGCAAGTGCCAAACAGAAGCATCTACGGGAAAGCATAGCGTGAAGCGTCCCTTCCTGTGCAAGGCTGCTGTTCACTTCATTGGGGGGAGCTGGGAAAGTGGAGGGCGCTTGCTAGGCTCGCTACCATTCCCTCGGGACAGCAAGGATCCAGGACGGGGGCAGTCGCAACACGCAGTCTCGGTCAGTCTACCATGTAGAGGTAGTCAGTGCCAAGTGTTCCCTGCCACACTGGGTACTGGGCGTGTGCTGCGTTGGTACATGTAGTCATCTGAACTCGACGGCTTGGAAAACATAGGTACCTACCTAAGGTACCTATGTAAGTATCGTGATAGGGAAGCGTTGTGGCAGCCCCCATTTGAACATCCGAAGCTGGGCCATGCTCAACCAGAAAATTTGATCCATCGCCATTAAGTAGCGCGGCGATATCATCTTGATGAATTCCTCCCCATTGCCAAAGCGATGGCTGTTGATGTTAACAAGGCAGTTCATAGCGGCCAGTTCACACAGACAGAGCTTTGGCTGGTGGGCCAATCAGGAAACGCAATTGCCCCCACTCCAAACCAGATGATGAAGCTATTCAACTTTTTGCGAGCATGCTCAATCAGGCCATCTCTCCCCAACGCCATTAGTGACACAATCCTCTCCCAATCGACCACAGATAATCCCCAGAGCTCAAGAAGCTGCAGATACACTACCTGCATCGTCTCATTTCTTCCAGCAGCCCATTCCCCACGCCGGTCTAGCCTGACTGCATAACGTTTTAACCTCCACCACCACAAGAGCCCATCATGGCCGCGCGCTTCCCCCTCCGCTGGCTTCAGGCCCTCTGTCCGATCCGACTCCAGCCCGCCCGCCGTTCCTACCATGTCACCGCCCCCCTCCGCTCCGCCGCCGACGCAGCACCCTCGACCCCCCCTTTCCTCGCGACCCTCAAGGCCGACCTCAAGACGGCCATGCGCGCCAAAGACGCCCAGCGCCTCGCCGTCCTCCGCGCCATCATCACGACGACCAACAACGCCGCCAAGACCGACAGCCCCATCGCCACCGACGCCCAGCTCATCGCCCTGCTGCGCCGCAACATGCGCGCCAACCTCGACGCCGCCGAGCAGGCCCGCGCCGCCCAGCGTGAGGACCTCGCGGAGAAGGAAAATGCTCAGGCCAAGGTGCTGCAGGACTACATCGAGAACAGCGGCGTCAAGCAGGTCACCGAGGCCGAGATCGTCGAGCTCATCAGCCGTACGATCGACGAGGTCAAGGCTGCGAGCGCCGACAGCAAGTCTTCGCTGGGCGCCGTCATGAAGGGTGTTCAGGGCGCGCTCAAGGGACGGGCTCTCGAGGTGGATATGGCGAGAGTCTCGGAACTGGTCAAGGAGGCCATCAACAAGGCGTGAGGGACGGCCTTCTCCGGTTGAAGAGCCAATGGAGCAACAGCCTCCATGTGAGTAACAAAAGAAATGTACAAACACTGTAGTATCAAACACACAAAGAGCGGCAACGCCCGCACCGGCGACTTGTAGAGTTGACGTCGACGCATGGCGTAGAATCGCCACTTCAACAATCATCATTTCACCAGATTGGTATCTATCGACATGACTGCTCCCCCTCGCTTCCCAAACGCCTTGCTCGGGGCCCAGCCGGGCCCGCGGCCCCAACCATCAAATAGACATGTCCTCGCCTCAGGCGGCAATATCCTCTTCGTTCCGCAGCCCCGCGTACTCTGTTCCTTGATTCGCGGTGCTGAGGCGCGCGCAAAGACTAAGGAGAACGACCGTCTCCGTGGCAGCATAGTGATTCAGAGCATCCAGGAGGATTTGCAAGTGCCGGCTGAAGTTACCCTCCCACTTTTTCATTATCTCAAAGAGATTGTTGACGCGTGCCTCCTGATCCGTCTGACTTGACGCTGATGAGGTTGAGTCACCATGCCCGGACGTGCCCTTATGCGTCCGTACGGACTGGAAGACCTTCCACTGGTCGTCTGTCATGTTGGGCGGTTTTCTGGTGCCGCTGAGGTCAGGATCAGCCCGTTCGAGCTCTCGGGAGAGCCAGTTGGAGTAGGTTGCAAAGATGGTGCATGTTTGCATAAGCTTGGAGTGGATCTGAAAGACCGTGTTAAAGCCCGTGATCATGACACAGCGAGGGGGGGGGCATCCACATACCCTGAGGAGCTTGCTGTTGGTTAGCATGCACTCTTTCAAGCAAGTGTCCAGGAAGTCCACGTGGTCTTGCATCAGCTCGTCAACCGTCCTCGTCGGGCCCTCTGATGAGTCTCCCTGGTTTTCCTCGTTCGTCTTGATCCTCGACATAAACTTGGTCCAGTTGGGTTCGATGACTTCTGCCGTGCAAAAGTAGAGCAGCTGCTGGACGAACACGAGCATGCGGGCGCGCAATGTCCAGACTCTGCGTTTCCAAATCTCCAAGCTCCTTGACGTGCTTTTATGGGCCCAAGTGACTCCTGAAGTATGGGTATGCCATGTGGTCGAAAGTTGCGATTCGAGGTACCGCAGCGAGAGTAGATATCGGAACAGGGCCTGATACCGCCACACCGTCTTGCGACTAATAACCAGTGAGACAGGGAACGGCACTGCATAGTCCAGCTGCAGGGAAGTAAAGCCTAAAGCGTTCTTGTCGTGGTCTGATGGCTGATGAGCCAACGGCTGCAGCGTCTCACCCTGCTCAATGCCTGTGATATTGACGACTCTCTGCAGAGACTTGGTGAGAGTGATCTCATTCATCTCCACTTTTACATCCTCTTTGAAAGGATCCAAGGACACGATGCTGCCTGGTTGGCGCAGCACGAGGTCGAGCAACGATTGCAGCTTGCCGGTATTAACAGACTTGACGGGCTTTCGGAGTTCCGAGGCGCCGAGCTCCAGGAAGTATGAGAAGTAGTCCGAAGGGTCCAAGAAGAAGTAGTGCTTGAGGGATCGTAACCGCAGCGGCAGAGAGTGCGTCGTCAGAAGAAGCTGCATGAGCGACTCATTGGCGTGCGCGTAGGCAATATTGACGTTCTCCAAGAATCGGCTGTCATCAAATGACAGCGGCACATCCTTGACGACCTTGCTGACGTCTACACCGCCACATTCTCTCACAACGTTGAGATATTTGCCGGCCAGGAGAACCTTCTCTTTGACGCCTTCAAGCTGTGGTGGGACGTCATGCTCTCGGATTGTGTATCGTCGTTCCCAGTACTCATCTGTGTAATCCTGCTCGAGCCTTTCCCTCCGAATGCTCTTTTGTTCCTTGACCAAGAACTCCGCATGGGTATCATTGATGCCACCGTGGTGAAGCCACTCGTTCAGCATGACCATATACGGCCTACTGGCATCTCGCAATAAGGATGTAAGCAAGGCACGCGCTGCCGGGTCGCCCGACATGGCTTCGAGTCTTTTAGTGATGAGACCTAGCACGACGCCGCCTTTGCATATCTTCTTTCCCGTCATGTTTCCGGCGCCCAAGTCGCCGCCTTCTCGAAGAGTTTCGAGGATGTTCTCAAAGTCATCGCCACTGTCGCTTGATTCCTCGTCATCATCGTCCAGGAGTGCGTTGCGTTTGAGAAGCTCGAGGGCTAAAGAATGAAGCTGCGCCATCATTTGGCTCGTCGGCAGGATGTGGATATTGAGGACATGGAGCGTAAACGTGTCGTTGGTGAGAAATTGGGTTTCCAGCTGAGCAATCATGACGAGGTAGTCCTGGAGAAACTTGCGCACAGAGGCGCACAATGCGTGGTTCACGGCGCCAAACTCCTCCCGACTCTGCACATCGACAAACATCTCCAGCGCCGAGTAATAGCTGGCCATTTTCAGCATCGACATGGTCAGATCCTGCAGACTGGGGTCAAGGCCAGGGAGGATCCTAAATGTTGGACCAGACAGGCGATCGCGCTCCTCATGCTGGTTATAGCTCTTCGCGAACCGGATATACTGTCCTTCATAGCCCATGAAGACGAATAACAAATCCTCCAGGATGGCAGCCTCTTGGGCCTCGAGGGATAGCTCATTCAGGGGTTTCGGTTGAAGAGCTGGAGGCGCCTCGGATGCCAGCGGGGGCACAGATATTCGTGACGCCAGAGGGGCGGATGTGTGTGGTAGCAGGCACGCCTCGGGGCGCCATGGCTCTGCTGTGGCTCCAGTCAGTCGGGCAGAACACGGTCGCTTCGCAGGATCCTCAGCATACCTGGCGGCTCGACCCTCGCTTCCTTCTGTTGCGATTCAGAGGTCTTGTGGGTTTCTGGGGCCTTGGCCTTTGCACTCGTTGTGGACGACCGCTCTGCGCGCTGCGGACTCCTCGTCCTCTGTGTCAGGCGCTCGAGCTGGGTGACAAAGGTTCGTTCAGTGCGGCGCTCCTCGATGCGCCGATCCTCGTGTGTCCTGCTCGACGGGCGGGGGTTTCCAGACGCCGTTCTCTTATGCGACGTGCTCTCGAAGCGCCCATCAGACTGAGGCTGGGCCTGGCGTGAATCGGGTCGCTCATGTCTGTTGCTGCTGGTGAAGCTCCCTTGGGCGTTGCTCATGCGGGGTCTCGGCGGCCTGTCCTGGTCGGCTGGGGCTCCATTTGCGCGGCGGTCGTGGGCTGGTACCCTGGACGACATGTCGCAGGCTGCATTGACATTGAGGAAGCTGCGAGGTAGTCGTATGCTGGCGTGAGGACCATGCGAGCCCTGTCGGCGCTCAAGAGTATGTGATCGTGAACGTGAGCGTGGGCGTGTTTGGGCGGGGCTCATTGGGTTGTAGCGCGTCAGGCCTAGGGTCAGTCAGGTCAGGCAAGGTAAGGTACGGTCCAGCACCTGTAGCTACCTAGATCGGTACCTGGGCAGGTACCTGGGCAGGTACCTGAAGCGCTTTGGGGGCGGTAGCTGCTGAGTCGTCCGCCACAGGAGAGTCGCGTCTTGGCCGGAACATCCTCGCGTCGGTGTGGCAGGTGAGTTGATCCGGCGTTAGTGTGAACAACCCTCCCCACGCCTTCCGCTCTCTGCCTCGCAATCGCCAATCGGAAGCTCGGATCCCTGCAGGGGGGTGAAGGGGGGTCTACTGCTCCCTCAGTGACCAAGAGCTTGCGGCTGCGGCTGCGGCTGCGTAGGCTGGCTGCTTGCCTAAGAAACCTCCAGCTGGAGCTCCCCGTCACCTTCAAGATCCCCCAGCGATACAACCACCTCAACCGACGACCTCACGACCAGACGATACCCTCCCTTCCCACCTTCCAAAGCACCAACAATCCTACCTCCGCGAAACACCCCCAGAATACCGCCAAGATGTTTATGGCAAGATCCGAATATGGTACGTCGACTTCATGCCATTCAGCCATAGCCATGACCGCCTTCTGCCCTTTACCCCCCCTCCCCCCCCCCCCCCCCCCCCCCCTTCCCTTTTGGGGTCCGGGGGGGGGGAAAAAAAAACAGGAATAAAAACCCTTCCCCCCCAAAGGGGGCGGGTCCCAGGTGAAAAATCCCCCC
>NW_009276937.1:379411-381652 GCF_000150675.1 Verticillium dahliae VdLs.17
TATGACGCCAAAGCCATCGGCTCTGGCTCCGAGGGCGCGCAGGCCGAGCTGCAGAACGAATTTTCTCAAGGTTTGTCCGACTTTGACCTCACCTCGCGCGGGGGGGGGGGGGGGTGCTCCGCTAACACTGCCGGGCCTCCCCCCTAGTTTTCTCACCATCGAGGATGCCGAGACGCTCGTCCTCAAGACGCTGAAGCAGGTGATGGAGGAGAAGCTTGACTCGAAGAACGTCCAGTTGGCGAGCGTGACGAAGGAAAAGGGGTTCAGAATATACACGGACGAAGAGATGGCCGCCGTCGTCGAGCGACTTCCGGCGAACTGATGATTGGATATTATCACGAATTAAATAGAATCAGCCAAGGCAGTCTGGCACAGCAGCAGCAGCAGCAGCAGCAAGACAGACAGGTGGGTAGGAGGCATGTCCCACACAATCAGGCAGGCCGCCTTCAGACAATCTGCCTGTGTACCATTAGGGGTGTATTGAACGACATGTATGCATGTATATGCCTGGGGCGCCAAGTCTGTCGTGATGTGTGCAAGAGACAATCCCTTCCTTGTCAGTGAAGGCGTCTCAACAGGGCGCGGGTCCCGCTTTGGGGAATAGGGGTCAGATTCCTGGATCAATGGAGCAATGAAGCTCCCCTCCCAGTCAGAGTGCCTGATGTGCGACTATCTACAGCATTTAGTTGCCTTCCTTCAGATCTAGCCTGCTCAACTCCTGCTCGATACCAATCAGACCAATGGCATAGGCCGCCCTCTCTGACCGAGCCACCGCCAGCTTGGCATCGTCACTGTCAAGCTTTTCGATCCGCGCCATGATCTTGGGGGGGCCTCTGATCATCGACTTGGGGATCTCGTTCATGAGATTGGGATCCCTCGTGTATGGCGGCCCCCGCCCCATCTCAGCCGCCTTACGCCATCCAGACTCGCATCCTTCAGCAATCATTCTTGCCGACTGCCAACCTGTCAATCGCGCGATATCGTGCAGCCGCTTGATGATCCATTTTCGTTGGACGTCATCTTGGAACTATAATCCAGCTGTCAGTCATCTGAGCATCCGGGCGTAGGGGAGCAGCTGTTTTCGTTTCTTACCTGAATGCCTGATACAAAAAGAGGCAAAGAGCACTCGACGAGGGCCGCACCAACCAGCGTACTAATCTCAGTCACATCTCTCAAGTCATCGCAGAGGCCTGCCGCGATTCGCCCAATCTCTTGCGCAAAGTGCGCCGTGTGCCGCGCCTGAATGCCCTGGGCGATCATAGCTGCGGGCGGCATCATGGGGTGTGTCCGGTACAAGTGGATCAGACACATGTAGTAGTTGAGCCATACGCCAGCGACAGAGAAGGTGCGGTACTGCAGCGTTGGCCCGAACGGCGAATCTCTGCGGTCGGCATACTCTGGGCCGAGGGGTTCAAACTCTGGTCCGAACCGAGCCCGCAGGGTCTCAAAAGCAGCCCGAATGGCCTCCCATTCGCGCATGGCCTCTGCTGTACCGCTTTCGAGATCGATCTCATCGGGATTCTCTTTTGGTGGTGATCCCTCACGCGGCGGGCTGAAGCCCATGGGGAGAGAGGTCTTTCCAACATTGGGGAGCATGCCGGGGAACATGGGAGGTGAGCCGCCTGGAGGCCCGCCTGGGGGCCCTCTGGGAGGGCCGCCGGCCATACCTGGTGGTCCTCCAGGTGGTCCTCCAGGTGTCCTCCAGGAGGTACACCGGGAGACCCCTATATAGGTCTATTATATAATTATTTATATATATATATATATATATGATATTATATAATATATATATAATATATATCTATATATTATATGTATATAGTGTAGATATATAGATATATATATATATATATAGATATATATAATATATATTTTATGTTTGACTTTTATATATATATATAGATATACATAAAATTATATATAAATAGGATATATAGAGATATATAAATATATATAAGGGATCTAGATATAGGTAGATCGTCGCATATATATCTGAGATATATATAGATATATATACACAGAAATATATAGATAGAGAAATATATATATAGAAGGATATGTATACTCTAGGAGTGTTTGTACGGAAGAGACGTAGATAAATATAGCGTAGACATAGAGGATGGAGTTCAGCATACTTGTATATAGTATGTAAAAGGTTGACATATGAGATTTTGAGCGTGGCTGTAGTAGAGTCAATTATGCTGAGGCTAAGTCCGTGAAGACGAAGCAGTTGGATGAAAG
>NW_009276937.1:381752-389202 GCF_000150675.1 Verticillium dahliae VdLs.17
TGATCATATGTGCCGTAGCTAGTCAAGTCAGCAAGTAATCCGATACACGAAAACGCCCGCGATTCTACTCACATTGCCTCCAACCTTCCCATCGGTGCTCGCGGAGGGCACTGGGTCCAGTGCTCGTACTCCATACTAAGTTCTCTGTCAGCCGGATTGAACCGATGAACATGTGATTGAAGAAACGTACAAGGGCTTGCCGCCTGAGAGGAGTCCTTGGTAGACATCCATCTTGGAATACCACCAAAAGAGGTCTCGTAGGTGCTCATACTGCTCAATATCGCGATCCGTGTAGTACAGCCCCGAGAGCGTGGTGCCCTCCTCGTAGTCCACATTTTGGCCTGTGATCTCGCTCAAAAACCCCAAGTCGAGGTCATCAAGGTCAATCTTGTCAGCCTCACCATTATCGTGACCCATGAAAAAGGGGTCCAGGGGTTGGTTTCGTTCTTGCTCAAACATAGCCCGTCTCGCTCTTTTCAGCGGCAGTATGTTTCTGGTCATGTCTCGGAATGGTATCTCCTTAAACAGCAGTCTCGCTCCGAGAAGATGTTGACACCAATTCGAATGGTCCGAGTTCCAGACCTCGAAGAAAGCCAAGAGCAGCGTCGACGCCAGCGTTGCAGGCTGTGTCCTCTTGGTATGGCTGCGGACGTTGCGTGCAATTCGTCTGATGGCCAGGTGATAGTGCTTCATGGCTGCCGTCGGTGGCAACGCCTTGAGCCTTGCGATCTGTAATGAACCGATGGCAAGCATGGATTGCAGGAGTGCGGGGTGATGGAAGGCCACGATGGGGAAGGTGTCTAGAATCGTGAGTCTATGCCCCGAAGACGCTACAAGACTTCACTTACATGTCCAGATGCTATGATTGGAGTTGGGGGCCTGGTGGTTACCCATCATCTTTTCCTTGTGATCGAAAGGATGTCGTTCGTAAAGAGACATACTCGGCCCGGTAACGTTGACAAAGTGCCAGAAAAGCGCAGCCGTCTTACTGTCGTTCAAAGGCGAGTTGATCGCCTGCGGAATGTATGATGTAAGGGTTTCGTCGTTTGCAAACGCCGTGAAAGTTCGCATCTCCGTGCCGAACCCGTCCAGAGGGCCGTCCATGTGGCTTTGCACCAAAGTTCCGTATGTGCTCTCACGCGGGAGTGCCTCGAACTCATCCTCCGACTCACCCATCGAGGCGTCCTCGTCTGAATACACATGCTCCCATTGGGTTCGTTCTTGCACCTCGTCCATCGGAACCTCAGTGTCCTGAAAACCGGGACCGCTCGCCGCAACCTCATTTTGCGCGGCGTAGCTTTTCGTCTGAGTGTGGCTCGAATCCCCGAAACCATGGAATCCATCCTCTTCTTTCGCGGGCGATGGAAGATACTGTTGGCCCTCGCTGTGCTTCCGCTGTTGATGCACGGACGCAACAGGCGCTATGTATGCCGTATTTGCTGGTACAGGAGGTTGCTCGTAGGAGCCCTGGTTGAAGCTATACGTCGACGATGCCGCAGCGCTTGGCTGATGTTGTTGGTATGCCTGATAAGATTCCCCATAGGGAACCGGTGGGTAGTTCTGGAAATCGAGTGTCATTGGGGGCTTGGGGGCAATGGCAGCCAGAGGAGGGGCGTGCGATGAGGGTTTCGACTGCTGGTTTCCGTGAGAGACAAGATTTTGCTGCTGCGTCGACTCTGGAGGATAGACAACGGGACCGAAGGAGCCATTCTGGAAGGCTCCGAGAGGGTCCTTGAAGATGACGCGTTGGTTGTAACCTTCGCAGTTCCTCTTCGACTTGGTACAATTGTTGCAGATGGGCCTGCCCTCATCGCACTTGATGCGGCGCTTTCGACAAGCTTCACGATATGTCAGAGGCTAAGAGCAAGGTGGGGGAGAGAAGGGTGACCCTGTGTGCAGTAGGGGCCCCAGAGGACAACATACTAAGACAGCCCGTCTTCGTCCTCTTCCGAACAGCAGCCTTCTTGCGAGCTGCCTCATCCTGGTCGTCGTTGTCCCTGTCATCCGCTGGAGGCTTGATCGGGGTTTCCTTTGCCTCCTGGGCTGCAGACGATGCTGACGAATCCATCTTCGTAGATGCTAGTTTGCTAGCGACGTTGGCTGGCTCAAAAGGAGTCGCATGCCACGAAAGTGAGATACAGGTCGGAGGAGCCACTTGACATAGCCGGTACTTCAATGTCAAGGCGCCAGCAGCAATCCGATGACTGAGGCCACCGTCGCGCCTATAAGTGCACACACAAGTCGACGGGCGTGAGAAAGCACCCTGGAAAGGTAGGGGCGGGCTTCCGGGAGGACGAGCGCTTCTATGCTATATGTAATGGAAGCAACCGAAACATGCCGGTGTAACCTGGGATATTGGGGATAGGGCTCCTTATGATTGTGGATACGGTTGGACAAGCAGCGTGGGCTCGTGCTCCATTCAGGTTCAGGACAAGAGGGCTTGAGGGGTAATTGGACCAGGCCTGGGTCGGTCTTCGGGATGCAGGTGAGAACTGTCTGCGATGGAGGAATGCGGAAGAAGAAGGGCACGGCCTGACGAGGCTCAGTCGCTCCTTGGGACTCTGAACGCCCGAGTCCTGTCCGGATTGCTGGGTAAGAAACGGAAGTTGACTGATGAGAGCGCGGCGTTTTTTGGACCCGTCTGTCAAGCTGGCATCGGAGAAGGATGGATCGTGTGTGTCCGTCCGGCTGGCGCTCAATCCTTTAGATACTCGGTGATTCTGGTGTGATGCAGAGCGAACATGGGTATTCGCGTTGGCGGCCTGCATGAAGCAGGAGCCGAGGAACAGTGAGGGGCGACGGACAGGGACAGGCAGACTTGGCGAAAAGAAGAAGCACGAGAAAAGGGTAAAGGGGCGATTGGAGACCAGCCAGAAGATGAAGCTCTGAAGATGATGGAAGGATTTAGAGTGAGTGGGGCTGCCCTAGACTTGGCCTCTTCGGTACAACATTTGAATAGAGGTACCTCCCCTCGCCATGAGGTTGTTGTGCCAGTGGGTGTACCCTGAGCCGAAGAACCAACGACGGCGTTGGCTTCCATTTAGTGAGGCTGGGCCAGGGGATTCGGGGAGGGGAGGGGGTTTGCCCAGGGATCGATCCCGTCGTGATGGAGGGGGTCTTGCAAGGCTTGTGCCGGAAGGTTTTGCCAGTTCAGCGTTCTCCAGAACAGGGATGCGGACTCTGGTCTCTAAATGATTCACCTCTACTGTAGGCACATAGGTGGGTTGCTGAGCAGCACGACGCCCATGTCCAGTCCTGTCCTGTCACTCTGAGTCGAAGAATCCCCTCGGTTCTCTCTGCTTCGTCGCTGCCTTCCCAAGTGGCTCCTCAGATGGTCACTGTTCGGCCGGCATGTCTTGGCATGTGCTTTCGCTGGCAAACGACCCGCAGCGATGTGGCCTGGACCTCAGAGTGGCTTTGGGGCTAAATGGGTTGATGATCATCCGAAAGAGGTTCGGTCACAGATTTCTCGCCATTCGTGTCCCGGTCTAAGGAAAGCTATAGTGGATCAGAGCGCACGTCCTGGTGCGTAATGGAGAACAAGATGATCTGCGACTTGCCTTGAGCAAGAAGCAGCTTCCGGTCTGGCCGCGCTCACTTCTCCCAGTACATAAGGTTTTCGTGGTGCGAGACACACTAATTGGTGGCACTCGACATTGTCCTCGGCAGTCGATAGGCTATGTTTGTATGTAAGGTAGGCACTGTAGAGCCACACGGGTTACTGATCGTGCTGCTTTTGCGACACCATTGTTGGCCCCCCCCCCCTCCCCCCTGGAAAAAAAAAATAGCCGTCATGATGGTCCAGGGTGGTCGGATGCGTGAAGAACATGGCAGACGCCTACCGTCTTAGCTTCGGTTCATGGGGAAACCGACAGCTCGGCTTGTCTACATACGGTGTGGTGCGGTACGCGATGATACCCTGAAAGGGCCAAGTAGGGAGAAGACACTACCGGCAGACCAGGAGACAGGCCACCGGCATCAGCTGCCGACAGGCACACCTCACATGCGACCGTGTCTTGCGTGTCTTGTCTCCAGCGCGCGGCGTTGCCTTGTAACGTGGTTGGGCCTGATCTGGGCTGGGTCGGTAGTTGTGGGAATGGCCTTATCTCGCCTCCACCCTCTTCGGCTGCTTCGGTCCCCTCTAGTCGTCTGAAGGCTTGACCGTTGAGCGTCCGTGGAAGGGAGCTTCCCGGACAGTCAGTGGTTGAGCCAGCAGTGGTCGCAACACAGCGGGCATGCCAGGCGCGGAGTCGTCAGGTGGTTTCGGCTTTCCCGTGCAACACAAACCACAGCGTTGTGCAGGGGCGGACACTGCGAAAAGCTGTTGGACCAGTGCATCCACAAATACAACCTGCGATCTGGGCGCCGTGGACCTTGTCCCCGCACACCTTATTGATTGTCAGGCATGACAAGCACCAGTCGGGGACGAATAACGGGGTGTCTTCATCGCAGTCAAGAGGGCTTTCGTTGTTGTTCGCAACGGGGGGAGGCTCGTGTAGAATCGCGTCATGACGACTCCTCCACACAGAGCCATTGCTCAAACCAAAGAGAGGTGATCCAGGCGGTTGATGATTCAAAATTGTTGACATGGATGCACAACTCAATCGGAATTAGCAAGAACCGAAGCGCTGGCTGTCCAACCTCACCCCACCCAGTCTCAATGGAACCAGATCCAGGTTGCCTCTCTAATAAGCATGGCAAAATAACTGCAAGGGCCGACCGTTGTAGTGGGGGACAAGGGCCAGCGGGTTAGATTCCCCAGTGT
Organism: Verticillium dahliae VdLs.17; assembly: GCF_000150675.1. Taxonomy (NCBI): domain Eukaryota; kingdom Fungi; phylum Ascomycota; class Sordariomycetes; order Glomerellales; family Plectosphaerellaceae; genus Verticillium; species Verticillium dahliae. The sequence continues at coordinate 386,518 of NW_009276937.1, forward strand.
CACCCAATGTTGACACCCATCATCTTACTTTGAGGTACCGAGCTTCGACTTACATATAGGCAGCCCAGAACACGGCACACCAGCACCGATGCTGCTGGAGCGGCAGGCTTCGACTGATTCAGCAGCTAACCAATGACGTGGATTGTGCCATGCCTACCCTGCTAAAGGCTTATTATGTTGAGCGCGATGTGGCACAGTCTCGTCGTACCTCAGAAACATGAGGCAGGAAGACAAGCAAAGAGGTAGGTACCTGATGTCTGACCCTCCCAGGATGTAAGAATGGGACACAAGATGCATCCACAACCACAGGGTCGGAACAAAATCTGTGTTTTTTTTGGTGTTGGGCCCGACCTGTCAACAACAGATGCTGCGGACGCCCGGGCTCCCGGCGCCATAGCAAACTGTCCTGGTATCCCGCAAGCAAGGGGAGGTACGGCAAGAAAACACATACGGAGTGAGTGGCGGTGGGTACTGTTCAGAACGGGTGCCTGCTTGCCTTAGCCTGTGCTTTGGAAACGCAAGACGAAGTTCGGTCTTGACTGGAATACGAGAAGGGCAAGCTCAAGGGGGTGCATTTCCGCGAGTCGTGTGGTGTCTCTCGCACGAGATGATGTCGCGGGGTCGGGCGTCCTCGACAGTTGCATGGCTTTTCAGACCTTGGCGGCGTACCATGTACTTGTGCCTCAGTACGGATCCTCAATCTCTTAGTGCAAGGCACTGTCCGCATCTCTCCTGAGACCGTGTACATGTACATGTAAAGGGCGGTGGGCCGTCTTAAGTCTTGATATGGTAGCAGCTTCAACGTACTAGAGAAACCGTCGATTGGGATGATACGTGTGCAGAGAGGGGAAGAAGAGACGTGGAAGTGCAATGGTGCTACATGTAACAGCCACGCAGCTCCCACCTCCCATGGTGATGTGCATGAGTGAGCCTGGCAAGGCGGAGAGGACCCTTGGGCCGATGTCATGTACATGGCGCCAGCCCAGCCTGTAATGAGGTCGACGTGGAGAGAAAAGGGAGCCAGCGGGCGGGTCCCCGGTTCTTCTGCCCTGGCGTGGTCGGTGGTGGGCTGGATCATCGCCACGGTTCTGAGAGGTTCCGGGACGCAAAGAGCGCCTCGTGAGGTCAGTGGACGAATAACAATGTTAGTGGCCTCGTTCGAATGTGCATTCAAAGCCACAACAGACGCCATGGGCCAGGATTTTCAGGCGGTCTGGGATATGCAGAGGAAGAGATGAGGGGCAAACAGTAATATGTGCCGAGATGAGGCTGGGCAACGGTCGGCTGGTCAATGTCGTTATATTGGTCGGATGAATTTGCGGTGCTGCATGACGATTATGAGAACAAGAGAGGTCGTTCTGGATCAGGATGTGTGCCTTGCCAGTGAACAGGGAGATAGATGCAGGATCAAGGGCGCTTGCTAGGCTAGGCAGATCGAGCTCCGTGCCTCGTTCTGCTTTGGTCGGATTTTCACCTTGCCGATCTTCTGGTTGAAGGAGGTGGGGGGAGTGTTTCGTTTCTCCCATTGGACTGAGGAAACCAGACCAGACGGCGTTTCTGCGTCTCTTCCTCAGCGAGGCTTTTGCCCTCCATCTCTCCCGCTTTGTGGGATTGTTTTTGGGCGGCGAGATGAGGTGGAGATACAGGCCGTACATGTAGCAGCTTGTAGTTACATGGTGGCATGCATACTGAGAGCTTAAGTGCATATGGGGTGAGGCACAGACGGGACATTCCCATAAGGTAACTCGAGGTTTTGGAGTGACGGAGCTACCAAACTCGACCTCGTAGGTTGTTGTGGGTTCAACAGCTTCTACAAGGCTCTTCCTGGATGCAACAGGGGAGGTGTGCACTTCCGCATTGTTCTTGCTGCAGAGAGACTTCCTGCACTGACCACCTCTTGCCTGCCACTGACCTGCCCAATGGGGGGTCTGTTTCCGGCTGGGGGTGAACAACAAGTGGCGGCGGTACTGAAGTGGCGTCCTGGCACAGGGTGTGAGGGTGCTGGGGGGTGCATGCCCTCAGCATGGGGGTCCATGGTGGAAAAAAAAACTTCAACAGTCCAAGACCAAATAGTCGAGCTCTGGTTGGCAGGCAAGACGACTGCAAACCTCACCACGGGCACCTCACATTGAGAGATCACCACCTCTCAGCCAAATCTGGACTCACTGACGCATCTTGGTCGCCTCACAAACCTGGCGGCTTGTGGTGAGACTTTTCCATCAGCGCAACAAATCTCACCACTACCTCTCTTAGACACAAACCCAGCCACGTCCAACGTCTCTCATCACGTGAACACCCATCATGTTCGCCGTGCCCGGTTGGTCCGTCTCGGCCGATGCTCTCAAGCCTGAGACGCAGGTCAAGGAGTCGGCTTCCAAGCCCAGCAAGCGCAAGAGGGCTGGCGCCGGCGGCGCGAAGCAAGAGGTGACCACGGACAACGTCGCCAACCTGTGGGAGCGTGTCATCGAGGGCAAGCCTGCACCGCAGAGGAAAAAGGCGAACAAGAGAATCAAAAAGGCAGCTGCCAAGCAAAACGGCAAGCGGAAAAGGTGTCAACCAAGGTATAGCTAATGTGTGGGGACGGCCGAAGACGGCAGTGCCGTGACCAAGGATGAGCCTGAGCGCGACGGCGCGCCGGCAAAGGACGGCCAGGAGCCTCCGAGGAAGAAGACGAAGAAGGAAAAG
>NW_009276937.1:389302-392288 GCF_000150675.1 Verticillium dahliae VdLs.17
GAAACCCGAGTCACGTCGTCAAAGCCGCTGCGCGCGCCTCTCCCCCCAGCCGTCAAGCTCACGCCCTCAAGCCTCGATGCGCGCGAAGCTCGTCTCGGCCCGCTTCCGCCACCTCAACGAGACGCTCTACACGCGCCCTTTCGGCAGAGGCCCTCTCCCTCTTCACAGACTCACCCGACATGTTCAGCGAGTACCACGAGGGCTTCCGCCGCCAGGTCGAGGTCTGGCCCGAGAACCCGGTGGACGGCTACATCGCCGACATCAAGGCCCGCGCCAAGGCCCGCTACCCGGACCGCAACAGCCGCAAGCCCGCGCCCGCGCCTGCGCCGGACGCCGTCATCCCCCTGCCCCGCAACTTCAACGGCACCGCCACCATTGCCGACCTCGGCTGCGGCGACGCCCGCCTCGCCGAGACCCTCCAGCCCCTCGCACGCAAGCTCCATCTCGCCATCCACAGCTACGACCTCCACAGCCCGAGCCCCCACGTCACACGTGCCGACATTGCCAACCTACCCCTGGCGGACGGCGCCGCCGACGTCGCCATCTTCTGCCTGGCGCTCATGGGAACGAACTGGCTCGACTTCATCGAGGAGGCCTATCGCATCCTTCGCTGGAAGGGCGAGCTTTGGGTCGCTGAGATCAAGTCCCGCTTCGGGCCCGCCGCGCGCCACGCCGGCGCCAAGGGACGGTCTGGCGGTGGTGTTGTCGAGCACAGCGTTGGTAACAGGAAGAAGACAGAAAAGGTCGGCAAGAAGGACAAGGCCGAGATCGCTAGTGCCGAGGCCGCTGCCGACGGCGAAGAGCTGGCTGTCGAGGTCGACGGCAATGATGACAAACGGGGCGAGACGGACGTGTCGGCCTTTGTCGAGGCACTGCAAAAGCGGGGATTTGTTCTGCAGGGCAAGGCCGACCTGTCGAACAAGATGTTCGTCCGGATGCGATTCACCAAGGGAATGGCACCGGTGAAGGGCAAGTGTGTGGAGAAGACGCCGAAAGAGGTCCTCGAGAAGCAGAAGAAGCAGAAACGTTTCCAGTGGGAGAGCAAGGAGATCGAAGAGGAGGTGGATGAGTCGCCTATCCTGAAGCCTTGCGTTTACAAGCTGCGGTAAACATGGACAGATACCTAACGACTCAGCATGTACTGAGGGCCTTTTGAGACTGTACATAGACACGAGGGGACTTGGTGTGGCGCCACGAAAAAAGCACAGTAGACCATGTACGCGCTATCACAAAGCGACAATATTCTTTTCATTAGTTCCATTCGCTACTACAGTGTCTCGCAGTGAAGGCAAGTGGCTGTGTCCGTTCCGTCTTTTCATCGTGAGAGGAGTCGTTGGTGCAAACGTCTAAAAGGTTAGTGCGCCATTGCACACCAGCAAGTTTCTGTTTTGCCTCGGACATGCTTCATCCATCTATTGTATCTTGTCCGCGAGCGCTACCACTTTTAGCGCTGATTCTCGAAGAGAAGCCCCGCCGCATACTCGACGTTGTTTCCTGTTGCCTGGAGCGCGGCGATCGCAGGCCCACGTTCGAATCCGAGGTCGAGTAGTTGCTGTATGGCCTCCTCGGGAGCGCCAGACCGCGGAGGTGCCACTCCAGGCGCAGCAGCCGGCGGCGCGGTGGCAGAAGCAGCCGGTGGCGCGCGCTGCTGCTGAGATGTTTGCGTTGCAGCCTCCCCTGGACCAGACACGACGCCAGATCGCTGGCCAATGGTAGTACCGTCCGGGCCGGGAAGCCTTGGTTCTTCCTCCAACGCTTCTTCGGTCTCCTTCGGAAGGTCAGCTTCGCTGAGGAAGGCAACTTCCTCGCCTTGGATGATGAGCTTGTCCTTTGCCAGGTCGATGCTGGCCTGGTGGCGCTTCAGCATGTCCAGGCCAAGAAGCAGGTCTACAGATTTCCCCTCCATGACCGTGAAGCTGCAGGCGAGGAAGGAGTTGCCAATCTTAATCTGGGCCGAGTGAACGCGTCCGATAATGTTGGCAGTACCGACACCCTTGGCAATGCCGGAGAAACGCTTATCCACAAGGCGCATTATGCCACAGGCCTCGGCGCATCCTGGAGACATGATGGTTGCCTGCGCTCCAGAATCCACCAACGCTTTCACTTGGTGACCGTTGACTTCGACATCAACATAGAGCATATGAACGCGGCCGAATACTGCGAGGAAGGCGGCGTATTAGCGGGTCTGAAACCTTAGCCTCGTAGCACGACCGAATTACCTTCAGGGTTATGCTCCATGGCATTCTGCAGGTTCTCCATAACACGCTCCTGGCGGATCATTTCAGCTATGCGAGCCTGGGAAGCTTCGTCAAAAGGGTCGTCGTTCAGGCGCTGTATCTCTCTCTGCCGCTCTGCCCGCTCCCTCTGCTCACGCAAGTAGTTCTCGTTGAACATCTGCGCGAACCTCTGAGGGTCCTCCAGGACGGCAGCGAGCTGCGGCTGCTGTTGTTGAGCCTGAGCGCGCAACCGCGGGTCACCCAGGATTTGCAGCCTGATGAGCTCAGGGTCTTGGCCGGTAGCAGAACTCGCTGTAGCTTGCGCGGTGCGGCCTTGTGAACCTCGCACTCGCATGTCCCTTACATGGACAGCCATCATATCGTTGTCTGCTATTCCGAGGTCGGTCATGGTCTTGGATCCGTCATCAGAAGGTAGCAAGTTGCCGTTGTGGTAGAGATGTTGGGAAGTCGGTAAAATGCCGGTCTCTGCCTGAATCGACTCACGCAGAGTTGAGAGGGGCATTTCGGGAAAGATCTCGAGTGTTATGATGTCGTCATTCTGGGCAGCCTCGGGGTTCGTAATGTTGAGAGTGACGCGCCTAGCGCAAAATGGTCAACGGCGTCGTCTACAGTGGATGTTGTGAAAGGCCAAGAAAACTTACATGATGGCGGTTGGCTACTCTGGCAGCTCTACAAGACGTATCGTACGTAAGTAGCTGCAGGTGGCAACCGAGTATGGAAACTGTAAGGAGAGAGTGCTTGTGGTGAGC
>NW_009276937.1:392388-394160 GCF_000150675.1 Verticillium dahliae VdLs.17
AGTTTGGACGGGGACGAAAGACTCGAGCCAGTCGATGCGGGCCAGGGAACCGGGGGGCGGGCCAGGCTGGGAGGTTGGAGGTTGGGAGGGTGGTGAGAATTTGGACTTGGAAGGCCGGGATGATGGTTATTAAGTTGCGAAGAAAGAAAGAGGATCCCTAGACAGGCTGGCGCTGGAATGGCCGTGGGGAGGTCGTGGGGAAGAAGCCGTGGTGGGACGGTCAAACCGAGGGGCCCACCGGATGGTGATGGGATGCAGCTGGCGGCCTAAAAGCGATGGCGGTGCCAGGAAGGTGCTGGTGGAGGGGTAAATTCAAGGTCAAGTAGAGGCGCCGAGCTACGTCGGTACCTAGGTAGGTAAGGTAGGTGAAGTCAGGCAGGTGCAGTGGAAAGTACCCTTCACCCGGCGAAAGCAATCAGAGTGAAGTCCAAAAAGAGAGGGCCACGGCACGGTCGCCAGGGTTGGGTTGTTGAAGTCAAGTTAGTGACCCTGGGTGATGGAACCAGGCAGGGGGTGACGTGACGTTTGCTGTCTCGAGGACATCCGAAATTTAGCGTAGTGTAGCTGGAATCTGCAAATCCCAACGAGTCAAGCTCCCGCAGAGGTTGTTTCGAATGGAACAGGGGCAGGTTAGCCGCTCATTCGTCGATTGTTTCATTTGGCAGATGGGGGGAGTCTGCTTGGTGAGATGGATGGGGGGCGGGCTGCAGGAGAGCGTGCCAGGGTGATGAGGATCGGTTCCATAAGAGAGGCCTGTGGAAGCGTGTGGAATGGGGAACAAGGCTCTGGCCTCGACATGTGTACTGAGTGACAGGCCAGAGGCAAACGAAATGCAGGCGCAACAAGAGTGACGGTGACGGCGACGGCAGCGGGGGAACAAACAGGCAGGGGAAGGGGGTAAGAAATTGTGGAGAGACATAGCTTAGTGGGTAGGTACCTACCACCTGGGAAGGTACCCAGACTGAGTGGCTCAGGGAAGAAATGCAATGAATGGGCCCAGGCCTCAAGTGCCTTTCGGGAGCTGCCAGAAGACGGAATGCCTGGCCAGCTAGGTACCAAGCCAAGGCAAGATACCTACCTACCTAAGGTAGGTAGGTACCTAGGCAAGCTTGGTAGGTAGGTAGGTCACGATGCTTGTTTGATGCTGCTTCGCCCCTACGTTTACGCCAGCGTTATCTGCACGCAATGCGACTTGCCACCGCATAATGCCTGGCGCCTGATGCGATGACGGAACAAAGTTTGGGTGTGTGACATAAGAACATTGCACTTGTGGCGACTGGCAGCGCAGCTTGCATGCAGCGTCGTTGAAATTGCTGGCTGGCGCTCACCATATACAGTGGTCAAGCATGACAGACGGCGTCAACATGGGGTCCAACCGAACAAGAACACAAGCAGGGTGGCATCTAGGCAAGTGACGAGACAGGACCGGCATGAAAGACAGGGAGAGGCAATCACACCTCGCTCCCATTCGGAGTTTTTTTTTTTATCATGCCGGTCGCCGAATACTCCCGGTTGCCTTGCGGTGCACTCATCAGGATGAGGAAGCCATCGTTGGCCAGCACGCATGCCTTGCATAAGGCAGTGCTCGCCTACCTCCAGCTGCCCAGCTGCCCAGGCGCATAGGCACAGAGTTTAGCAATTCATGCTCTCTCTCTCTCTCTCTCTCTCTCTCTTCGACATGAGCTTCATTTAGTAGCTCATGACCCGGCCCTGTTGGCCGAATCGCCTCTGCGCCAGATCCGACGCCGACGACGTCTCAATATTGCTATGCC
>NW_009276937.1:394690-397569 GCF_000150675.1 Verticillium dahliae VdLs.17
CAGTCATGCCAGTGAGGCCAGCACATCCCCGCTGCCAGCCAACTCTTTGACTCGGGTGCCATTAAGCCCGGTGCCCGAGTCTGCAATGTGGGTGGCACGATGTCGTATGAGTTGATGGGCAGATCTGCTCGCGGGTAGCTAGAGAGACAGCCTCCTCAGAAGTAAATTCTTCCAAGGCAGGACAAAGGTTGCCTTGGCAGATCACCGGACGAGACAGCTCAAAATGAGTGATCGCCGGTACTCTGTCTGACACGCCAGCCGCCACGAACCAGTGGCTCCTTGCTGACCCTCAGACCCTGTACCTGTACCTGTACTCCATCCCATCCGTTGGTAGGAAGCACGCGACTTTACAACCCCAACCCATCTGACTACACATCGATCGCAATTCTCCAACTACATCTCTTTTGCGTCGTGTCCTGTTCCTCATCTTGGTAAGATGGTTTTGAGAATCCACTCGGCTCTACTTCCCCTCTGAGGACCAATAGTCTGTGCCATCATTTGACATCTCGATCAACCCCTCACTCACTCAACGTGCCTACCTACCTACCTTACCTTACCTACCTGACAAAACCCCGCCCCACGACGCCGGTTCACCAGCCGCACACCCCGGGCTGTACACCTTCATCTTGACTCCTTTTCCTCATGGCGTCCTTTGAGATGGCGGGATCTCATCCCGAAGACACGATCGACGCCAAGTGTGCTATCGACGACTCAGTTGACGAAGATGAAGAGATGGTCGAGATTCGGAGGATCCAGTCCGCAGAACACAAGCGGCAACGAAAAGACTCTACCGCCCAACGCGTCCAGTCGATCGTGCCATTTCACTTTAGTCCGTTATTCCTCCCGCTCACCGTGTCGAGCGTCAACTCGTGCCAGGCTCTGGAGGATGCCGCGTTTACGAATCCGAATCACCGATGCCATCCCGAACAGGTGACGCACCTAGGCCACTTCCCGCCCGCCCCATAGTACCACACTTTTCCCAACCCTTGCTCTCCCTAACACGTCTTAGTTCCAATACCGTCTTTCCCAATGCTCAGACATCTGCTTCGGCCTCTTCTGCAGCGTCAAGCCATCCGAGGCAAAAGGCTTTGGTCTGGAAACCCTCGCGACGGCGAATCCCGTCGAGACGAACAGAGAGGACGGCGAGGTCCTCGTCCTCTGTGCGCATGCCGTCGCAACCATGGGCAAGAGCCCCGTCGTGACTGATGACGACCTGAGATACCCGCAGAACTGGCGTGACGCCGATGCAGCCAAGTCAGCCAAGGTCGGACACCAGCAACATGGCAGGACCGTCTGTCTGCATTCGCTTGCTGTTTCCCCGAAACTGCACGGCACTGGCATAGGCAAATTAACTTTGACATCGTATATCCAGATCATTAACGACTCGGGCGTTGCTGACCGGATCGCCTTGATCTGCGAGGATGTAGGTCTCAATGTGCTGCTCGATGACGATGTCTTTATACTGTGCTGACGGGCATGATCTAGCATCTTGTAGGGTTTTACAAGAAGTTCGGGTTCAGGGAACTGGGCGCGAGTCAAGTGACCTTCGGAGGCGGCGGCTGGTACGATATGGTGAGAGCGCCCCCCCGTTGCTTCGTCTAAAGATGCAAACACTGGAGCAAACTCGCTGACCTCCTCTACGAAGGTTCTCGACCTTGATGGCCCCGCTCAGAAGGGCTGAAATAGCCCCCCCTGGCATTGAGCAATTTCCTTCGTGTACAGGCGTTCGAGCGGGGTTGTGAGATCTTAATCCTCATATGACGCCTACCTGTTCTACAAGAGTACCGCCCCCCTCTGCTAGACAGGCAGCCAGTTTAGTTTATTCAGAAGCCTGAACTACCTTTTGCTAGCTACTCGTAACACCTGGGTGGAACCTTGGGCGCAAAAGCAGTGCTCGTCCTCCTCTCTGCTCACATCTGCAGTGATAAACTAGAAACTTAATCGCTAGCCTTGTACTTGGCCCGGTACTCCTGAGTGCGCTTCGTGTCCTCCTCAGAAGCGAATCCCTTCATGCCCTCGATGATGTCGTCCAGCGTCAGGATGGCGTAGATGGGGATACCGTACTCCTTCTTGATCTCGCCCATGGCGCTGGGCATGGGCTTGGAGTCATCGCCGTCGGGCGACGGCAGCTTCTCCATGCGATCAAGCGCGACAACAATGCCGGCAACCTCGCCGCCCTCGGCGCGAATCTTGGCAATGGCCTCGCGCTTGGCGGTTCCGGCAGTGATGACGTCGTCGACGATGAGGACTCGCTTGCCCTTGAGAGGGGCGCCGACAATGTTGCCGCCCTCGCCGTGGTCCTTGGCCTCCTTGCGGTCGAAGGAGTAGCAGGTGTGGCCAAAGGTGGCCGAGTCGAGCTCGGCGAGCTTGTCTACGGCGGCGGTGGCGAGGGGGATGCCCTTGTAGGCAGGCCCGAAGACAATGTCGAAGCGCAGCGGGTTCGCGGCGTCCTTGGTCGCCTCGATGATGGCGTGGGCGTAGGCGAGGGAGATGGCGCGCAAGAGGTCGGCCCGGTAGAAGTCGCCAGCGTTGAAGAAGTAGGGGCTGATGCGCTTGGACTTGAGCTCGAAAGAGCCGAACTTGAGAATCTTGCCTGAGATGGCGGCCTGGAGGAAGTCCTGCTTCCACTGTGGGAGTTGGCCGGCCATGGTGGATGTGTGGTGGTTGTTGCGAAAGGGATGGATGGCGGGGTACTGAGATGCGCCGGGGAAAATGAAGCAGATATGATGAAGAAGGCGTGAGGTATTGAGTCGTGGTTCGGTGTGCAACAACCAAATCACGTCAAGGTCTTCTTCCAGGTTGTCCTCACAGGAAAAGCTTAATCGAGATCTTCATCCCGACTACAGCTTCCTCCTCTGAAGAAAATGACCCCTCCCTTC
>NW_009276937.1:398549-427233 GCF_000150675.1 Verticillium dahliae VdLs.17
CAGGAAACCTGCTCGGACAAAGCTTGGCCCAGAATATCGAGTCTTTCCCCCGGCTTCAACGACATCCACCCGTTCCATCGCGATCTCATGAACACCCTGTACGATGCCGACCACCTCAAAATCGCTCTTGGCCAGATCTCGACCTGCAAGTCGCTCATCGAGAGTGTTGGTCGTGACTACGTCCGTCTTCTGAAGTACGGCCAGTCTCTGTACCAGTGCAAGCAGCTGAAACGCGCTGCGCTTGGTCGCATGGCCACACTCATCAAGAGGCTTAAAGACACCTTCCTGTACCTCGAGCAGGTCCGCCAGCATCTCGGTCGTCTGCCCTCCATCGACCCCAACACTAGGACGCTCGTCATTTGCGGCTTCCCTAATGTTGGAAAGAGTTCCTTCTTGAAGTGTAAGCTGCCCCGTCGAGTCCTCGCGGCTAGGAAACTGGACTAACGCGCATCTGCAGCCGTGTCTCGCGCCGATGTCGATGTTCAGCCGTACGCCTTCACGACCAAGTCCCTCTTCTGTGGTCACTTTGACTACAAGTACCTTCGTTTCCAGTGCATTGATACCCCCGGAATCTTGGACCACCCTCTTGAGGAGATGTACGTCTGCCGCAAACCACACTTGGGGAAACTCAAACTCATTTTTTGCAGGTCCACGATCGAGATGCAGTCCATCACAGCCCTTGCTCATTTGCGCTCAGCGGTCATGTATTGTGAGTACATGTGTCACGACTTGGTTTGATGGCCATTTTCTAATGGATCACAGTCATGGATCTCAGTGAGCAGTGCGGCTACTCCGTCGAAGCCCAGATCAACCTCTTCGCCTCGATCAAGCCCCTCTTCTCCAATAAGCTCGTCTTCCTCGTCATCAACAAGATCGACATCACCAAGGTCGAGGACCTCGATGCCGAGACGCAGGAGAAGCTTCAGGGCCTGCTCAAGTCGGGCGAGGTCGAGATGCTGCAGCTGTCTTGCAACACTCAGGAGGGCGTTCAGGACGTCAAGAACGCCGTCTGCGAGCGCCTCATTGCTGAGCGTGTCTCGCAGAAGCTGAACGCCGGCACCACCAGCAGCGGCGCCATCGGCGGCCGCCTGGCTGACGTCATGTCGCGCATCCACGTCGCGACCCCGATGGGCGGCCAGACGCTCCAGACTTTCATCCCCGAGGGCGTCAAGAACCTCAAGAAGTACGACAAGACCGACCCCGAGCGCAGGAGGCTTGCGCGGGATGTCGAGGAGGAGCAGGGCGGTGCTGGCGTGTTCAACGTCGACCTCCGCGCCGACTACATCCTCGCAAACCCCGAGTGGAAGTACGACAAGATCCCCGAGATCTTCGACGGCAAGAACGTCGCCGACTTTATCGATCCCGATATCGAGGCCAAGCTCGCCGCCCTCGAGGAGGAGGAGGAGAAGCTCGAGGCCGAGGGCTACTACGACTCGGACGAGGAGATCGACGACGAGGAGGAGGCCACCGTGCTCGCCCAGGCGGAGCTGATCCGCGAGAAGCAGGGACAGATCCGCAACGAGGCGCGCATGAAGAAGCGTCTCAAGAACCAGGCCATCATCCCCCGCAAGAAGGTTCCCATCCCCCTGTCCAAGATGGACGACGCGCTCGACCAGCTCGGTGTCGACACGACCGACATTGTGTCGCGCGCGCGCTCCCAGTCTCGGCCCCGCGGCCGCTCCCTCGGACGCAGCCGTGCCGGCACCGAAGACGCCGACGCCATGGACCTCGATGCCACGCCGCGCGAGCGCCTCCGGTCGCAGAGCCGCGCCCGGTCCCGCAGCCAGGCTGCTGTCAACCGTCGCGAGGACGGTGTGGAGGATGAGGGCAGTCGCACCAAGGCTGAGCGCATGGCCAAGCTGGGCCAGAAGAAGATGAACCGCATGGCCAGGCAGGGTGAGGCCGATCGTCACACTACGGCTTCGCTGCAGAGGCATCTGGTAAGTGACTCATGCCCGATCTTCCGTCCTCTTCCGTTTACTAACACGAGATGCAGCTCGCCGGCAAGCGTGGCATGGGCTCCACGAGGAGTCGTTAAGCAGCATTTTCTCCTGCTTCTTCTCGAAGCTGGTGGTCTTCCTCTCGCGCATATGGATCATCACTCGTGGCATCTGTTTCGTCGGGGAGTTTGGCGCGTGGTGGTTCTTCTCGGGACGTTACCGTCCCAATGGCTGCCGGCTCTTGAGAGCTCGTGGCCGGACATAAAAATGATCATGTTATTTACGACCTTTGGCAAGGAAATTGACTTTTGTTTCATCATCGCACCCTGGTGTTGCCGTGTTTTCCGTAACCTGACAACTCGTGTCCTTGCACGAGCCGCTTCCGGCCTTGGGTCGACCACCTTTCCACGTGAGAAAGGATCCTGCCACCGCCAGCCAGTCGACGTTTGCCGTGAGCATGCACGCTTCCGAGTCGGCAGTGCTCGTTGTAAAGGTCAGGGTCTAATACTTGTAATGTGACTGCCTCTGTCCCTTTAAGCCTTCGGCATGACAGATTCAGTCGCTCATCCGATGACGGGTGCATATTCACACACGTAGCTAAAACATCCCTTCGTAAAATGGTTGACGCATGTGAGAGTATAGCATGTTCCTCGACCAAAACAACATCTGTTTCTCCCAATACCACTTTCAGGTCATGCCGCCCATCCGTAGCGAGAGCCACCTGTGCCTCCTACGAGAACCCCTCTCTCGCGAGCTGCTTTGCTGCTTGCTACATGTTTTCTGTGGCTTTCCAGCACTTCCAGTATCCTAGGCCGAGAGAAGACTAGCAATGCAACCGGGCTCTCCATGAAACTCCAAGGCAAGCACGGTTGAAGAAGCTCAAGTGATTCAACCCGTTGCCAGCACGGAGACTGTGCTTCCACAAGAGGGTCTCCAGGTCGACAAGAGTGACAGCAAGGGACAGCAAAGGCTATGCCGATGCCTGATATGAACGCCGCCCCGATACCTCAACGACGACGTTGATGCCATGGGCTGCAATCCAGTCGATGCTCGGCACATCACATGATCCTGCGACCTGAAAGTCCTGCACTGATTTAACAATGACGACATCAGCAACTCTGCACTGTCATGACTGAAACGTTTCATGGACAAGAATGCGAAGTGAGCTGTCATTTTGCCGTCACAAACCTTGACTGTTTTGAACCCTGTTGGAACACGCATGCGGGCTGCATACGCTTGCTACAGGGCTTAACAAAGACTGGCACATGACCAGAGCATTGGCAGACTGGCTTTGCTATCGTTCATTGGGATCTGGCGTGATTCTGCCGGGGAAGGTATGCTCTTGTGAACGATACGACCAGTCATTGAACCCTGGGTGATGACTAGATGATGCTCAGTGAGACACCACCGCGGGCTTGGTGTGGAGATGCATTTGTATCAATTCAAGGTTCAACTTTCTCGCTCACAACGCTACTAACGTAAATTTGATAGTTGCCCGCCAAAGATCAGATAAATGACTCGTCTACGGAGAAGCTATCGCCAAAGCATCCATCAAGGTTCCGCCCCCGGGTTGTTTCCTCCGCTGTACTGTACTGGTTTGGTATATGTGCCTGGTTATGTGATACGTATCCTGCTGTTATTCTTTGCCTGTGTCGCTTACTCGTCAGCAACATTGATACCCTCCCTGAGGCCCTCGACGACGAGAGCCTCGCCGGCGGCGCGGCGGTAGATGTTTTGGACGTCGTCCGTGGTGGTCTCGAAGTGGCTGCTGGCGTCGTAGCTCTTGGAAACGAATACGTTATCCTTGGAGCCATCATCGGTGGGCTCGTAGATGGGGATAGGAGCGCCCTGGTTCAGTTAGCCCATGTCGCTGCCCTCTCCATAATCTGCAACTCACCATGAATTGCTCCTCAATCTTGCCAAGGCGCTCGAGACCGGGCTGCAGCTCGAGGGTGGTGGTTCGCTGTCGTCTCGGCAATGGTGGAGACGATTGCGATCCAGTAGCCCTTGGGGCAGACGTTGTGAGCAGAGGACACGGTGGCAATGTAGATGTCTGGTCAGGTCAGCAGTGTTCATGGTTCGTTGGTGCTTCGCTACTTACCATTCTTGCGGCCAACCTGGCTCTGGGGGATGATGAGCTGAGCCGAGTCGGCATCGTTGGTGCCAGACAGGGGGTGCTTGAGGATACAGATGGCGCGGAGAACCTGGCCAACGACCTTGACCTTGTTGGGGAAGTAGCTGGGGTCTCCGAGGATAGTCTTGGCCTTGGTCTCGAACTTCATCTCGTCCGCACCAGTCATGGTGGCCTTGATGCCGGCAGCCTTGCCATCCTCGTAAAGGATCTCGTCAATCTGGGTGTTGAGCATGTAAGTGCCACCGTAGATGGCGGAGAGACGGGCGAAGCCCTGGGGAAGCTCTCCTAGGCCGTACAGAGGGTAGATGTACGGAGACTTGCCGTAGCGAGCGACCGAGTTGCCGTAGAGGCGGATGCGCTCAATGGCCTCCGGAGCGGCACCGGGTGTGGTGAGGTAGTTGTCATCAGTGTACAGAGCCATGGCGTGGCCGATGAAGTCGCGGGTGCCGGTCTCGAGGCTGAACTTGTCATAGACCTCCTTCATGGTGGCGGTGTTAAGGTCCAGGCCTGTTCGTTTCATGTTAGCCGGATCTGTGACACGAGTCGACAGCTCAGGGGCAGTCGAGAGCTTGGACTTACCCTTGTGGGAGCTCGGGTTCTTCAGGTCGAAGGTGCCAACCCACTCGATGAAGCTCTTCATGCGGCGCTTCTCGAAGATGCCCATCAGGGGGGAGCGCAACGCCTCAGCAGCATCAGAAGGGACCTTGGCAACGGTAGCCTTGGAGCCCTGGCCCTGCTGGACGTAGCTGCCAGCGACCTGCTTGAACTCGAGGTACCTCGTGACATCGGTAGAGATGAGGATGTTGGTCAGCTCGCCAGAGGACATGAGGAACTTGGGGACAAGGTCGATGTTCCAATCATTGAGGCGGCCGTATTTGGTCCATGGCTCCTCGCCCTTCTGGTAGTTGCCATGCTTCTTGAAGAGCTATAGTGTATCATGTCAGATTCGGATTCGGAAGCAGTATTTGCAAGGTTCGGGAGATATACCGTCTCAAGGTTGACAGAAGCAGCCTCGCTGGCGATGCATTAGCTGTGTTGCCTCAAATCATGGTGGCGAGCGGGCCGTTGTCAGAGGGGGAAGCTTACCCGCCGTAGTGGTCGTTGCGGTCAATGTGGAGGACCTTCTTGCCCTTGACACTGAGGACACTATGGGGTCATGAATGTCAGCATAATTTGGCCGGACATGAGATTCGATGATTTGTTCGAAATATAATCGTACCCGGACAGAATGCACTCGGTCAGGCCTATACGGCGGTAGAGCGGTCAGCTAGGAAGCATAGGTAAAGAACCCCACGCCAGGACGATGATGCGGGGCAAGGCCGCGAGGGGAACGAGACGTAGACGTACCAGTGCCGAGGACAATGACATCGTACTCCTTAGCAATCTCGTCCATGATTGCGGTCTGGGAGCTGTTTTCGGTTGATTTCTATTGCGTGCCTGGAAAGGAGTGGCTGCGAGATGTGTCGGGATGAGCTGGTTTGGGTTGAGGGGGGGTTTTGGGTTTGGTTAAAGCGGAGTGGCCAGCGTCTAGGTATGATGAATGGGAAGGACTGGAGAAGCGGTCGGGCCTTCAGGTGGGCCTTTGGGGTCGAGGTTTTGGAGGGGTCGTGCATCGGTACAGCAGTGCAAATGCACCACTGTGCACCCGCCTGGCGAGCTCCAGCGCTTGCGACCATAATTCGCCGCGACTGGTCTGCACTGGGGTGGCTCACGAGGCGGTGGGCGGGATGCTGCCCTCGCAGCAGTTCTCGTCTGATTGAGCTCCTGTCAAGCTCGAAGGCACCCGAGACGACCTTGGATCATGCAGCATTGCATCGCTGCTGGGACGATTATCCCGGTCTGCTCGGTAGTAGCCAGCAGGGTTGGTCGTCTTTATGCAGTGATCCATGACTGCCCTAGGTACCTAGCTACCTAGGTAGGTACTGTGCCATGTAGTTCTTTCTAACCCCCTTGGACAATGCACTGTATTGGCATTGGATTGCATATCTCTCGAGGGCAGCCTCGTGACTGCCACGAGCCGGGATCACTGGGCATACATTCGCAATGCACATTCAAGCATCATGGGTTGTTCAAAAACTTGATGAACTCGGCTCCCTTTGCGCGATGCCCTCTTCGTATCGTACATCATTTCTGGATACGCTAGTACAGGTACTTTTTACATGGTCCCGACCGGAACTGACCGAGTGTGACCTTCTACTCTGACTGATAGTGTTACCCAAAGTATTTTTATAGTTTCTGCGACTGCACCGGCGCCTTGTCGCCGGCTGGCAATGTTGAAGGGTCGATCTGGACGCCCTCGACGTTGGCGGTGGAGGCAGCTGCATCGGTCTTCCGTGTGGCCTCCTCGAGTGTGGCCTCGCTCGGCTCAGCAACGAGGTGGTCCTCGCCACGCTCGTACGAAGGCTGGTACGCCTCACCGTTCCCTGACAGGTCGACCTCGGGGTCGTTCTTCGCCAGCTCGCGGGCGTCCTCCCACAGGTAGTACCGTTCGGTCAGGACGTGCTTGATGCCCTGCATAGTCTGCTGGACCTGCGTCGCAACATGTCAGCCCAAATGCCACGCACGTTTCTTCTTGTTTTGAAAAGTGTAAGACTCACCACCTGGTCCCTCTCGTTCGCCTCGTGCTCTCCAAAGCCCATACGGGCGCGGATGCGCTCCGCGTTGGCCGTCGCGATCCTGTTCCGCTCACGGCAACAGGACCACCACAGGGCGTGCAGATCCTCCCAGCCCTTTTCACGCAGTTCCTTCGCTGTCCACGCGCGCCCGTGCGCCTCGTCCTCCTTGGGCTGGTTCATGAGCTTGCCCTCGGCCGGGAAGAAACCCCAAAGCCCATGGTCCGCGTCCGTCTCGATCCTGGGTTTGAAGTCCACCGGCTTGGGGAGCTCGTCCCACGACACAGAGAGGGGCTCGCGGGGCCCTGTACGCCGAAGGGCGCTGACGCCACGAAGGCGGTTGTTATCGCGAGTCTTGCGTTTGCATTGTGCCGTTGAAGTCGAGAAGGGGGCGGCGGTGGAGGAGAGGAACTGCGCCGTGACGGCTCGTGTGGGCGTGATGGCTACGCGTGTGGCGAGACGGCCTATGGAAGGCCGCAGTGTGTTGACATTTGCCATATTGAACAATGGCTGATTATCTGTGGTCGAGGTTCAGGCTGCGCCGTTAGGGGGACTGTACAATATCTCACGAAACTGAAGGCTACGAATTGAGCTTGGGATTTTTCATAACCAATCACGCATCAGCATGATCTTGTCCCGGGCCTACAATGTACCGACTACTGCGCCACACCCCAGCCTCAGCGGTCTTGCCACACTTACTGGCTGGGTGATACCAGGTCAATCAGGTCAACGACTTGCTACATCGACAGTCGAATTTCTTCCAACTTGGCTCAGCCTTACTGATTTCAGGTGTAGACGCAAAGATGAGCTAGACATGTGTATCGACGCAGATATGTCACAAGGTTTTTGCCGCTGTGCAATCACTCATTGCATCGACGTCGGCAACATTGATCACAATGAGGTGCAGGCCAGGCGCCATTCCTGCCTGCGCTGCTGAACCAAATCCATCAGCCTTCCAAGGAAGGGACAACCTCGCGATGCTGGACGAACATGGCGGCTCTGGCTTCGTGCCCGTGAGGGCCTTGGCAAAACTCAAAATTCGCCTTCCGCACTTGGACGAAAGCACGGTCGTGCCCCCAATGTCTCCATTCGCACCACACGAAAGGTGCCCCCAAACGGCCAAACGGGGCTGACATCTGGGCGGCCTTGGAGGTGATCCGCCAGGCCCCTCCCGTCCTTCCTTCACTGGGTCATGCCGTTGTCAGATCGGCGGATCTCAGGATGGAGTCGTCCACCACACGCGTCCCGCTGTATCTTGTCCGCCTCTAGCTAGCTGTCATGGAGGTCATCTGGGTCCTGATCTTGACCCAACGCCCCGGGTCGCATCCATGCGGAGAACAGTGCCCCCGTCTGGGGGGGTGGGAGGGAATAGGGGGTGGAGGTGGTGAGGAGGCACCCTGGCAAGCTGTGCCAAAAAAAAGCCGCGTGGCGATTCCAGCACCAATTCCATCACCCACTAATTCTAGCTATAGAGGCCTAGGTAGACCTCCAAGCACATCCAGAACGCGTCAATCACTGAATTGACTAGATACTACAGATGATGCGAGATAGAATAGAAATAAAGGGCAGGATAATTGAATGATAGAAACTGGCAAGTTCTTCTATTGATATAGTGGTCCCTAACTAATACAAGTACCTATCTTTTTCCCACGCGGCTTTTTTGGCACCAGCTTGCCTGGGTGCAGCCCGCCCCCGAAGAGGAACCAGTCCACCGGTCCACCACACCTCAAGACTTCATAGATCCGCCGACATGGTGGTCATGACCACGGCGACACCCGTGAGTGGGACGTTGATGCGGCTCAACAGCGTCCCTTGCGCGGGGCCCGCTTTCAGTGACAGGTGGGACATTGATGGGGACGGCATCACGACGACATCTGAATGTTGTCTGCTCAGCGGACGAGCATGACACCAGAGACAGCTCTCGGCGCGATGCATCAATTCGACCGCAGCTTCCTCCATGGTCATGCGGGTGGCCTCGGAACACACCTCGAAGCTGAATCTTCAACCTTGCCCTTCAGCTCTCCGGCATCGCCGCGCGAGCCTACCTGAACACACACACACACACACACACACACACACACACACTCAGGTGCGCATGTTGATGGCGTGCCGGCGTGCATGCCAATATGCAGGTAGGTAGGTACTCTGTCTTGTCTTCTGTGGTCTTCCCCCGGCATACGTGACCGGCACCTTATATCCCGCCACCGAGGCCATGAGCGACTTAGCACTTCTTGTCTGCGCACCCTGCCTTGCCTGCTCAGGCGATGAACTCGACTGCAAGGGACCTTCAGGCTGAATGGGACACCGGCCAACAACCGCCGCAATTGCGTGCATGCCCACCCATGCAGGCCGTCAAATGCGGGCGTCTGAACGTATTCAGAAACTTAGCACACCTAGGCAGCTGATCATCGATTGACGTGATGAGGTGGAAATGCCGTCTTCGATATCACGGACTTGGTCGCACACGACGTCAATCATGCCCGCATCGTGAACCTCGTGGCGCAAACCTTCCATTGCAGGAGCACAGCTGGAGAAGAAGTGTGTCTTCCGAGTGACCATTGGAATACACGAGGGAACACCGGATTGTCGTGTACAGGAACACCTCAAAGCAAACTTCGTGACCAGTGCTGCGTCGCAAAACACGCAACAGCAGGAAGGCTGAAGGACTTGGGTGTGCACACCGCCCACCGTCACCGCCGCTGTCGCTTTCTGTCGGTTAAATTGTCGCCGTAGATGGACGTCAGGTCCCCTGCATTGCATGTTGATGAGCTGATTAGAAAGCGGCTTGCATCCGACTGTCCGTTCTCTGCTCGGCCACATGACCACGAACTGCCATACTGGTGCGACAGGCCGCGACGCAATCACAACAACTGAACAGCGCGCATTGATCCCAATTGAACAGGGGTGATCTACCGCTCATGCGCAAATTTACAGGAACACAAACGCAAGAGTCAACATGTCGCTGGCAGGATGAACATGAATAATGTACAACGTCACGGGAGAGTAGGGCCAAGCCCGTTCGTTCCAACGCGCCCGAGGAAACCAGCTAACAGTCTCGCCTTGGTCTTCGAGGACATTTCGGCGATGCCGCAGCTGGCGTGTGATTTTCAATCCTGGGGGGGCACCCACCGCCAGTCGGCCGTCGGTACTTTGCTGACGATCGACGGGTTGTGCCCTGGGCGGCAGGTATACTTGAAGGTAGTAAGACGAACAAAGAGCGCGGCTGGGCAGTCTTTGACGATGTCGCTGGCGAGTCAAGAAAGTCTTTGGATAACGGTGGCAGGAAGGCTACGGGCAGGCTAACGCGCACCCTGGCCAAAGAACTGCAGCGCGTAGCCATGTGCCAAGTGTGTCGGCATCCTGTCAATCTCCAACCAAAACTTGATATCGTGAGAATTTTCGATGCACCTGACTCGTCAGCCTCGGTCGGATGCGGTCCAATGGCCGATTCATAAGTACACGCCGTCTCAGAGCGGGCAGTAAGTCCGCATCGTCACGATATTTGTCGGCGATGTGGTAATCGCAATGCTCCGTATGGCACTGACTTCCAGGATGGCTTCGGGCGTGACAGACCCATCCGGTAAAAGCGTGCCGCAACAGGCCAGGGGTGTTTCTCCGTCTAGGTAATGTGCGGTGTCCGTGCCATGCGGCAGGCAGAGCGATAGCCTGGCCCTCAGCCCTCAGATCCATGGGAAGGGGAGGGGGGCGGGGTCTTGTCATCACGACCTAGAGTTAGAGTGAAAGAAAGGTTTTTTCTATTTTTTTTTTGCAACATTCATAAGCTTCCGCAGAAATCAAACCCCCTGCTGCCCCTTCTGTCGCGCCGAGGTATCGTGATTCTAAGGTTTGTTAACAAAGGGACAGCGGAGGGTTAAAGGAGAGGGAAAGAAAAACCAACCACGCGTAGTACTGAGGCAACACGAAACTAAGTACTTGGTGAGTGTACCAACAGCAAGTCGCTTGCTAGCTCGACTCACTGGGACGCTATCACTTGCCAAGGCCGGTGCCAGGACTCCTTCTACAGACCAATGGTGTGAACGGATCTCTTCGATCAGACATCTCCATCAGACCGAGGCACCGAGTGTATACCCCTGTCCAGATCGCCAGCCAAGCCGTCGGATATCCTTAAGCAGAAGTCCGCTTTTTCTCTCGCAGCCAAGGATCTGCCACGAGGAGCGGGCGAAATGTTGTGGTACCCACGACACATGCTCAGCGGTTCGGTAGCGTCGGACATCCACCAAACCTCAAGGCTGTACGTGTACAGTACGTGGTATGCCGCGAATGCCACGAGGGGGGGATCATAACGGCAAGGCTTTGTGGCAAACTCTTCCTTTCTTCAATGCTTTTCTTGTGTATTGGCAGAATAGCTTCAGATCTCATTCGGTCGGGTGAGTCGCAAAATCGAATAAGCTTCCCAAGTGACGCTTCCATGACATGATGAGATGTCTCTCGTTCGCTCGTTCGCTCGTTCGTTGTGTTGTCGACCGCTGATCATGGGCGTATTTTGACATGGTATAGGGGAGTTTACAACAGGGTGGGTCAGTCGTCAGCCTGGTACAGGTACTTTGATCCTTGACTCGGCCGTTCTCTCGCCTGCGCCGAGAAAGGGTCAGTCATGCCTCGACGGCGAGGCACCTGATCTGACCTGAGCTGCGAAAACGGTACGTTGCGTATTTCTTGCTCGGCCGAAGCTCGGCAACGGCGGGTAACTTGTGAAGATTATGTCTGCCTGCCAACGTGAAAATCGCCTCTCGAATTGAACGCGAGGTCGTCCATCACGAGGTTGTGCGGAGGCAGGGAGGCAACTGGTGTCACGAACTATTGTGTTCGTCAGAGAAACGCGGTTGTCCAGGCTGGCCATAGCTTCAAAAGGGCCACATCTTCCATCGCAGCCTTCTAGAATAGAAATAATGGAGTCGACTGATCCCGCAAAAGGGTTCGATGGAGTATTTGGCCCCCCCCCCCCCTCCCCTCCCAATTGCAGGTACACCCGTTGGACCATCATCGTCCCACAGCAGTTGGCGTTAACAGGAGGGTCTCCCGTCAGAAACGCATCAACCCCTCCTTGCCCTCGCACTGCCGTTCGAAGCCCTGCAGTGGTTCGGCGCCACCAGACCAGGATGTCGGCGGCTGTCGGTGGGGGTAGCACCCGCAAACGGATTCACAGTTCGTGACGCGGAAACGCGTTTGGTTTCGCTGGCCTGGTACAAGTGTTCGCGAACAGTTGTGTGAATGGGATATCGGCGTGGTTAACGAAACAGCCTAACCGGCTTCTCTGCGTGTAGTCAGAATGCAAATGTCGTTAGCATCATCCATACTGGATTGCGTCCTGAAGAGACTCGTGCTACATACATGTACAGAGTGCGTGCTCGACTTCGATCGATCCAGCGCGTTCGTGGGGGGGGCATTCCTTGGGGGCCTGCTCCTCACCAGGGACCATCCACAAGCCCCTGACCAACATACCCTGTCACGCTGGCAGCAAGGTAGCCTGTGAGGTAGCATGGAACCAGATGCAACCATCAAACCTGTTGAACACGCGCACCCAAGTCCCTTCCCCTCCAATTTGCCAGCCACTGCTTAATATTCAGACGGTAGGGTAGGCACGCGGGTCGCGGTCAGTAAGACGGAAGTGCGGGAAGACGGCAAAACGGCGCTATTGGACGCGAGCGAGCTCGAGAATATATCGGAAGCAGGGCACCGTGTTTTGCTTGACTCGGTCTGGCCGCGCTTGATTGCCCGATCAACTCGCGTTCCTGCAAAAGGTACTGTCGTGCCAGTGCGTAATGCTGTGCATACCAATTCCGACACCCATGGCATCCAAGCTCTCACTTTTGTCGAGGGTTTCGGTGGATTATCCCCTTCCTTGCCACATGGTAGTTGCAAAGCACGAACTCGTCAAATCGTTGGTTTAGGCTTCGACTGCATTGATCTCCGACGGCGCATTGTGTTACGTCGCGTAGCCTCAAGGCATTGAGCAACATGTGTCGCCCACGTTTTGTACCTTCTGCGCCATTGCGGTGTGGGAGGGTGGGCAAACGAACGAATGAGCACGGCCACGACCAGGATCCGTTGGATGGCTAGGATATCCTGGCTTGTGCTCCTGCAAAGAATCCCGATGGATGGGCGCAGGGACTTTGGAGGAGGTGAGTGTTCATTGACTTGGCTTTGACGTTCGGAAGAGAGCAACTGTCATGTTTGAGTGCTGCTAGGATGACGTATTCGAAACGTTGGTCTTGCAGCCATCCCGTTACGCTTTTAGGAAATAGATGCTCTCCCTGACTGCGCTCTCCAAGATCGAGCACGCCGGGCTTCAGTCAACTTGACCAAGGTTTCTCCTGCATTGTGTGTACAGGGGAGCGTGCATTGGGCGGTCATCCTCGATTTGTGGTTTCTCCTTCAAGCAGCAGTCTTTACACCTCAAAAAGTACTCATGCTCCGTACAGTTTTGCTAATTGTGGAAAACGATGAAGGTTCCTTGACCAAATGGCCTGTAGCGATCCTAGAGTCTCGAGACTGTAGCAATCCACGTGACACTTGCGCCGAGTGTTGAGGTAGGAGACACATGTCGTTACATTGCCGGGCAAAAGGATCTGGACGCTCTGCGCTCATGATGGTCTGCTATTTAGATTGTGATTTCCGAAAGCCGTAGTTACGGGGTCACTACCGGACGTCGGGGAGCCGGTGAGGTTCATGTCCGACGGTGGGTCTTTGAAGCCGGAGGGGATGGTGAGGCCGTTTCTCGCACACAGCGGGCTCTTGGCGGGGGTTTGATTCCGCGATGGCGTGCTGCGTATTGCTGCAATGGAAACCCGACCAGCGTGAACTTGGTTGGATTGGAACTCTCTGCATACTTGATTGAACTTGTAGGTTTTTGCTTGTTGAAGTGATGGCACCACCCTGGCCTATATTCTCAACTGGTAGTGTGTACGACCAGGCCAGAATATGTGAACGTTCTGGGGGTTATGACAGGCATAGGTGCAGGCCCCCAACACAAGTATCGATCGGAGCGGGCGAGACACGTTGACAGCTGACAGGCACACCTCTAACCCACCGGCGGTGTGGGATGGCACGCTGAATCATGTGGCTGGCGGATTCTGTGTCATTATGTTGTGATGTCGCGTCGTCAAATCCAACAAGAAACTGGGAATGACGACGGATGAAAAGGACACACATCCCCCGTGGTGCGAGCATGCATGCTGCGAATGTCATTCATCGAACTCATGATTCAATGAGGGGTGGCAGAGCTTGGTTCTTGGACAGGTGGGTGGCCGCATCTGTATGGGTGAATGATGCAAAAGCCTCGGCGTCTGACCACCTCGAGATGGTTCAGGGGTCCATCCATGTCGGGCTTTCGATGGCCGACGCGGAACGAACACCGGGTGTGCTTGGTTGGCCTTGGTTGGCCACGACAATTGGGCAGGCGAGGTTGGGTGAAGAGAGGAGTGGTTGGATGCGTCCTGAGAGGACTTGTCCTTTTGCTGGTACGGCAAATACCGACGGTTTGTTGTCGCCAGCTTGACCTGTACATACATGTATGGCTGTTGTGTTCCATTGGGAGCCGGTGCCGGACCCCGACCAGCCTGTAGAAATGGTACGTTCGGGCTTGGGCCTACGTGCAGCTAGCTACGAGACGTGGTGTACTGTACGTAGAAAGTCCATTCACCTCGACACGCTCTTGTCGATGTGATACGTCTATCTTTGCTGCTGGGGGTGTCGACATGGCGTCGTCACAAATGATGAAAGGGACTGTATCTCGGGGCGAGACCCAGCTCGAGAGTTTTTTTTGTTTTTCGTGCACATCCAGTCGCGTTGTTTGCTGGACGAGTACGGGAATTGTGATTATTCGATGATGACGAATCGGTTAGTCTGTCAGGATGGTTCACGGGTGGCCACCTTGGTCGCCCATTCACCAATGCGTCTCGATCAGAGTTCAAGTCTGGCATGCACTGAAGTTCACTTTCTGCCGCAAACGGGCAGGGAGCGTGTCTAAGGAAAGAGACTCTTGTACTTTACCTGCCTGCCTTACATAAGGTAGGTGCCAGAAAACCTACACAGGAATTATAATGCCTGCCTCAGAAAACGGGAGGAGGGGGGCGGAGGGAGTGACAGCAAAAGAAAGCAAAATTTCGGCGGCACTAGACCGTACCGAGGTACGTGCTCATAGCACTGCATCCTCGCACTGACTCAGGTACTATGTACTCGGAATGCGAAGTTGGTGATTGCTTTGCTTCTTCGGGGTTAAGTGATCCATACCTGTTTCCTATCTTGTCCTGGTCAGTGTCTGCCTGCCGTTGAGTTGACCTTGTGTGAGTGAGCCTGCCTGCCCATCCATCTCGTCTACCGGCCAAGTACCTGTTGCGCGCCCCCCAGTCTCCCTTCCCTGGCGCACGTACCCACATTTCCCTGCCCACCTTTTCTTTCTGTCAACAGGCCCCCAGAGCTTGCCGTCATCTTCCCCAAACAACCTCATCAGCTTCAAACACCCTCGTTGACTAAGACAGCTACATGCGCATATCCAGAGAGGTTCCTGGACGTGAACTCAAGCAGCAGAGCCAGTTTGACTCGTGCCTGGTCGATTAGCCACAAAGCGCAGAGTACCGAAAGCGAGTGAGAGAAAAAGAACGGGCACCTCTCCGCCCTCCCATTTCCGACCAACCTACCCAACCACCATCTCCAAAAGCGACCGTCACTAGGGCCCCCAGTACGAAAAATAACTGACAAGGGCCTCACACCCTCGCCAGAGACCAGCGTCATCAGCTCCACTTTGGCCTGTGTGCGCGCGTGGCGTGGCTGCTCCGAAATTTGCATCCTTGTCGCTGCCCCCTCCAGAAGTACAGGTACATGGTACTTTCATCTCGGTCCCTTTCCCCCTTGGACACGAAGGTGCGAGCCAGAAAAAAAAATCCCACCCTCGTTCCGCCCGCTGCCCTGACGCAGAAGCCGCCCGTGTACCGGTGTTCCCACGCTCCCATAAGAAGCCCAGGTCTCCACTCCTCCCTCCTCCACTTCTGTAGTCCCAGTCAGTCCCCTTCCACCTCCACCGCATCATCAGAGAGAGAGAAAGAGAGAAAAAAAAATCTCGAAGGGACTTCATCACCACGGTCCTTTGAGAGCGCGCCGAATACACACACACACACACACACACAACGGCTCACACCCATATCCCTGACATCGACTCCATTTTTTCACCTCTTGCCATCCCACCCCCTCCCACCCCCTCCCTCGCTCCCAGCATCGCACTTTCTGCCCGTACCTGACAGGTCGCCGCAGAGAGAGAGAATAAGAAGGAATCCCGCCCCATCGACTCCACTCTTGACCCTCTCCAAAACCTCTTCCGAACGGGATCAACTGGATCCTCATCCCACAAAAGCTTCCCACCGCAGAACACACAAACATTCCCACGCGCCGACCTGCCCTTGCATCTTTTCTTGCGGCTCCGTCGTTTCTCCTCTTTCCCTTGGGCTGCGATTTGGACTCGACTCGACTCGACTCGATTCCACTCGACTACGCGACTATTTTTGCCGAGTTGCTTGTTTTTTTCTTCTTCCCCATCGGCACACAACCGAGATCAAAGAACCAAGAGGCAGATCTTGACTGTTGTCTGTTCCGCGCCGACGCCGCAACATTTGGAGAGTGCCCGCCCCCCTCTCCCCTCCCCGCGCACCCACGTTCGAAAACAGAACGCGTCTCTCATCTCTAACCCTACCATACCCACTTTCCCGCCGGCAACGCAAAAAAAGTTGGAACCATGGACGCGTCGCAGTACTCGACCAATGGTATAAACTCGTCCGCTACAGGAACTGGAGGATCGTACCCATCTCCCCCACCTGCCGTCACGCCTCATCAACTCTCCCAGCACAACTCGCAGCAGAACTCTCCCATGCCCCATCACACTCTGCCGCCCCTTCAACCTCACCCCTCCGCCGCCATGAACCAGATGTACGGCAGCAACCCGCACACCCCGCGTACGCCTGCCACGCCGAACACGCCCACCTCCAACGCCGGCGGTAACACCAACGGCAACAGCATGGCCAGTTATCCCAACCAGGCCGCTCACGCCGGCCGCGGTGCTCCTTACCAGATGCAGGCCAATTATCCTCCTCCGCCTCAAGGCTACGCGACGAGCTCCGGCATGATGCCGCAGAGCACCATGGCGCACTCGCACCCTCAGCCCATCGCACCCGCCCCCATTGGCGGCCGAGTGCCCCCCAACCTGCGTCCCATGCCTCCTGGAGGTGTCATGCCGCAGCCCGGTGTGCAGTCTCCCTACGGCCCTGGCGGTATGATGCAGCAGTCTCTGCCTGATGGCGACCAGCCCACGCACGTTGTCGGCTCGCAAGGTCGTCGCGGCATTCTGCCTAGCGCGCCCGGCCGTCCTACTGCGCCCCAAGCTGGCTCTGGTACTGCCAAGAGCACCGTCATCCCCCAGAAGGATGCCGATGGTAAATTCCCGTGCCCTCACTGCACCAAGACGTACCTTCACGCGAAGCACCTGAAGCGTCACCTCCTGCGTCGTAAGTGGACCTCCCTCACCCCCCTCGAATCCCTCAGTCGAGTGAGTCTCGACCTTCTCGCGTACCTCATGCTGACATGGCGCGTCTAGACACGGGCGACCGCCCTTACATGTGTGTCCTGTGCCGCGATACGTTCTCCCGAAGCGACATTCTCAAGCGTCACTTCCAGAAGTGCTCTATCCGCCGCGGAAACCCCAGCGGTGCCACCCACTTGTCTCACCCCCAGGCTCACGTCAAGAAGAATGCCGCCGCCCAGCAAAAGGCGGCCGCTCTTGGCCAGGATAACGGAGACCTGAACCACCTCAATGGCATGAACAACATGTCGGCTGATGGCATCGTGCAGCCTTTCGGCATGATGCCCCAGGTGCCCGAGGGCATGGCCAACCTCGCCAACGACCAGAACCAGCTGTCCCGCGCCAGCAGTCTTAACAGGATGGAGAATGGCAACGGCCAGGACAGGCGCGGCATCCCTGGCATGCCCGGCAACCCCCGCGGAGGCAACTTCGAGCAGGGTTACGGCGGCGATGTCCAGAACCCGATGCAGCCCGGTCTCAACCAGCAGCTGCCCAACTACAACATGCCTCCTGGCCAGAACGGCATGCCCATGTATGGTGGCAACAACCAGAACCAGCAGCCAGGCCTTGACTGGACTCAGATGTTCCCTCCTGGTGCGCAACCCAATCACCCACATGACAATCCCCCCCCTAATAATCGTCAGACGCAGATCGGAGTCAAACTAGAGCCTAATCCCGACGTTTCGAGAACAGAAGCCTTTCCTGGCGTGAAACCGACCGAAGCAACTTTCACGTCTTGGGGCTTACCGGGCATCGGTCCCTGATCCCTTTTCCTACATATCCAACCAAATTCTCAATTTCTTCTATCCCGACGGCTCCTCTATCACCCACGAAACCGCTGGCCTGAACTTGACCTTCTCCCCCGACAACATTAAGGATTTCCTGGAAAAGTACACGCACTTCCACGTGCACTTTCCCATCCTCCACATTGCCACCTTCAATGTGGCTCACTCGTACACCGGCTTACTCGCAGGAATGTGCTGCATTGGCGCTTGCTATTCGGATCGCGTGTCTGCCGACCATGTAAGGCAAATGATGGATTTCCTGCGGTCTGCTCTCATTCGCGACATTCAGTTCATGTCGGAAGCGTTCGGAATCCCCCACGCCGGCGTAGAACGCACAGTCTTTGACCAGAGAGCGACCGAGGAACTTCAGGCCGCCATGCTGATGCAGATTGTCTTTCTGTGGCATGGTACACCGACGCAGCGTCAGACCGGCTTCCAGTCTTTTCCTGTTGTCCTGGATCGCGCTCGCAAGCTTGGTTTGCTCCAGGTATCCACGGGAGCGCCCCTCGTCAGTTCACTTCACCAGTCCAACTTTTCTCCGCACAACTTTGATGTCTCCACTTTCAACTGGGACATGTGGGTTGCGCAAGAGAAGCGGATTCGCTTGATGCACATTATCTTTCTTTGTCATGCGGCATTGGAACTCTATTTCAACCTGGACTCGCACCTGGACAGCTTCGACATGCAGATTCCTTTGCCATCAGATGATGCCGCCTGGGACTCCCGAACCAGTCGAGAATGCGAGGTTGCTCTTGGCCTTCACGGCCCACTCCTCGCACGAGAAAGCAACATGGATGGAACGCAGCGCAGTACCCAGCCAATCATGGCCCAAGTCTTGCGAACTCTGTTCCATAGCTCCTACCAGGTTCAACCGGGCAGCACCAATCTCTACGGCAAATTCATCCTGATCCACGGCATCTTGTCGTCAATGCGAAAGGTTCAGCTGACCGGCAATGCGTCTTTCCTCGTCAATTGCGGAACGCCTCCCTTGTCCGACTGGATGGTGGCGGATCGCTTTGATCCAACCACCGTTTCGGGGCGCAGTACGCCTGTTGAGGGTGGTTGTCAGATGGCACCGGAAGTGCTTGCGCTGTTTGGCGTGGCTCTGGACAAGTTCAAGGCAAATTGGGACGCTGACATGGTCACTCAATTCCCGCCCAACCTTGGCCCGGGCAGCGCGAGACGATATGGGTTCTCGCGAGATGGCGTCCATTTCTATTGGATGGCCAAGTTTCTGCTCAAGCACACACAGCCCGCGCACCTTCAGCAGGCGCCAGATTCCCGGTTTACGAACGTTATCAAGCTTTTAAAGTCTGTCAGGGCTTGGGTCATGTCAGATGGAGCCTCGCGGGGCGAAGAATTGGGGTCGGTCGGCGATATTGACAAGGACTTCGGGGCCATGGATTTGACATTCGACATGGCTGGGCTTTTCAAGCCTGTGCCAGAGGTCGTGGCCACTCCAGGGATACCTTCTGTTCAAACAAACATCGGCGGCATCGGCGGAGGCATGATTTGACAATGGGCAGCTTTGTCCATTTCACTGCATTGTTCGGCGGCGTTTTGTTTTCTCTTTCTCTTTTCCTATTCCTCTTTTTTTTTTCCTTTTCCCCTCTTCCCATCTCATGCTCTTGTTCTGTGCCGTTCACGCGCCGCCACAGGCTGTCACGGCCCGAACTGACACGACTCGCGGGCCGTCGTACACAGTACTCAGTGAACTGCGTTGTTTTGCATCAGAAGCCCGGGAACGCGGTGGTTTGGTCCTGCTATGCATTTTTCTCCGAGGGGCGGTACCACGCAATGATAGAAGGGGAGTGGAGTTGGCACCGCATTAGACTTCTTGCAGATAGAAACTGGGGAGGCTCTTTGGGCGGCCGCAACGGTAGCTCGGGAGATTGTCACGATACTCGGGGGCCTTCCCTGATTACGAAACTTGGGCGCGGGTATGCGCAGAGCAACGGAACTCGGCTGGTGCGGTCTGGTGTCAGATGGTCATTGTCATACGTCTGAAGCAGACACGGTGAGGGAGGCATTGTTGTTTTTCTGATTCTTGTTATTCGGTTCACTTGTTACGCGCGCATGAGAAAAATACGTCAGAAAAGGGGAAGGGGCAGAATTTGACCAGTTGCAGGCCGCATTCAGAATGCAGGACAGCAGGCATCCAGGCGGCATAGATTATGTTGTAGATGTTAGAACCACGACGAGGAGCATCCAACTCGCGTTAACTATGATCATCCCCAACATCCGACTACCTTGGCTTAAGTGTGATGAATGAACTAATTGTACATGTTGTTCTAGAAGACGCCCAAGTGAGAATCCCCCCGGGCCCCAGATATGTTTGCGACAACGCCTGCTCACTCACTGCCCCTCACGCCTGTCGACGACCGTCACACGCGGCACGTAGCGATCGACGACAGCCTTGTCCTCGGCAGGGGCCTTGTACGTCTCCTCGGCGCGGTCGGCAAGGTAGTGGCCCGCGAGGCCCCAGCCGATGATGCCAATGCCGACGCCGATGCGCGTCCTCGAGGAGAGATTCCTGAATGTCCTGCCCGCATCTTCAGCCGACGTGCAAGGAAACAACGGGAGGGGCGAGCAGGGGCGTACTGGAACATTGCAATGTCAGGATAATCTGCTGAACAGTGCCTACGCACGAACGAACGGACGGGTCTGGGTGCTCTTGAGGTCCTTGGCCCTAGCGGCAGAGGTCGGGGTATCGTCGGGCGCGTGGGCGATGGAGAGGAATCGAAAGATGGCGGGACCCTGTTTCGTTGGCGTTGTGAGGACTGAATGTCGCAGGAGGGATGAGGGTTGAGAAGTAAGCATGTCCTTCATTTGGGAAGTGCCGCCCAGTCCAAGGGCGTGAGTGCTAAGGTAAGATCCCGGGCCAGACTCCACTTTGCTCCTATGCCGCTGGCGCGAGCACGCAGTCTACGACTCCCGTCCACCAAAGTTCACGATCAAGGCTTGTTGTGATCAACATTTTACGCTTGTGATTCCCGGCGAAGAGCCGAAAGACTCTTGTCGTTGATTCGACGTCCGTCCGCCGAGGGGATTGCTGACAGTCACGGAGGAGAGATTGCAAGGCTGGCCCTGCGGATAGGCTTCTGAATACAGCAGCGTCGATGCCTCCGTGCTTCTCTCGATGGTATTCAAATCATGGCACATGGACACATGGCACTTATGACCCTTCGTAGGAGATACCCGGCCAGGACCAGAACACGCTAGTCGCGTGACAACCACGGAGCATGATCTACAGCCATGAGTTGCTGCTGCTGTCTTCACTTGTATGTCTTGGGCATCATCACCGCCCCATCACGGGCCATGACGATACGGGCCGTTTTATGCAAGTTAGGTATCATTAGCAAGAAGGAAGCGTACATTGAAAACAGTAAAAGCAAAGCATTCAACGCCCGGAGGCGTCGTCTCGGATAGCCCCCTCCATTTTTCATCCCCTGAACTCCTCAGAAGCAACCCGAATAAAACCCAAGCCTGCCCCCGGCGGTCTCCTTCCGTTTCCCCATCCGTTGCTTTACTGGAGCATCGAGTGGGTACGGATGCCCTTGGGGCCCATTTCGCTGCGGACAGGTCAGTTCAACTGAGGGCAAGAGGAAGCGTGAGGGAGACAGAAGAGAGACGGTGGAAGAACACATACTTGTACTCGATACGATTCAGGCTCATCATGCGCTGGGCGTCAAGGCTGGCCATGTCCAGGTTGTGGACGGTGAAGGCGAGCCGACCGGCCACCAGACAGCCGAGGAACATGGCATCCTCGAAGCCGTGCTTGGTCCACTGCGTCAGGTAGGTGGGCATGGGTGCCAGCTTGATGCTCGTGGGCGTCTGGCTGTGGAAGTGGTACGAGTGGCCGCCCGAGGTGCTGTTGGGATCGCCGACGGCACTGCCAGGGGCGCCCGGAGTAGAGGGTCCGCCAGGCGGGAGGCCGAACGAGGAGGCGGTGGTAGCAGCCTGCAGCAGGGGGTTGACGCCGGACGACGTGGTGCCGGAGGGGCCGAGCTGATGGGGAGCACCTGTGAAGGACCCGGTGGGGGTCTGCGCTCCGGTACCGGTAGGCGTGGCCATGTTGGAGGGAAGCTCCGAGGTGAACATGGTGGCAGTGCTGGGCGAAACGAGGTGACGGGCCAGCAGGGTCTGGTAGATGTTCTCGCGGAGGCCGCGCAGACGGGCACCGCCTCCAACAATGACAATGTTGTCCCAGCAGGCGGGGCGCATGTACATTTCGTAGACACTCTCCTGAATGGTGCGGTAGATAGTGCCGACGATGCGATCAACCTCATCGCGGTTAACAAAGAGGAAACGCTCAAGGCCAACCTCAATATCGCGACGGACGCGTTTGTTTACAGGCTGCGCGTTCAGGGCCACGGTAGTGTCCGCCTCGGGAATCTCGGAGGCCACAGCAGCGACGGACTCGGGAGCCGGCGGGGCAGGGGTCGCTTCAGCCTTGACCTCAACGCCATTGGCGTCCGTCTTGGACTCGGCCGTCTCAGAGGTGGGCTCAGAGGGCTTGGCTTCATCGGCGGAAACGGGCGCGGCGGCGCTGTCGGTCTTGGGCTCGTCAGTCATGTCGACGTCTTTGTCGTTACCATTGCTGTTGCCGTCAACGGAAGCATTGGTTTCTTTGGATGCACCGTTGGGCTTTGGCTCCTGCTGGGGCTCCTCCTGGATGACCTCCTCGTAGTGGAAGATATTGTGGGTTCGCTTCGAGTTTGGGAGCCGGGTCAGCCGGGCAGTTTCGGCCTCCTGTGCTTTTCCCTTCCGTCCTTTGCCGGGTCCGGCGGCGGTCTTTTCCTTTTCCTTCTTGGCAAGGAACTCGCGAGTCTGGCCGCTGGTGACGATGCTAGTAATATCGAGAACGCCGTCATTATCGCCGGTCGTGGTGGTAGCAGCAGCATCATCATCAATGCCACCCTCGACGACGGGCTTAGAGGGATCAATCTTGGGGGCGTCGGGAATGGCAGCTGCAGCGCCATCACCAACGACAGCGTTTGCAGCGACGCCAGCCGTGGAGGCGGTAGGGAGATCCATGCGTGCTTCAGCCTCGGGGTTGTAGGGAAGAGCTTCGGCAATGGGGCTCTTCTTCAGCTGCTCAGCCATGTCGTACGTGAAGCCTTTGTCCTTGAGCAAACTTTGAAGCTTGCGGGTGAAGACTTCGCCGCCAGCAATGATCCGTTCGGGGTTGAAGTTGCCCAGCATTCGGTGAGCAACTACGCGACCCTCGTAGATGCAGGACACATCGACCTTTTCGAAGCCAATGTCGACAACGGTAGCATTGGTCCATCTAACACCATAGGTCGTTGCGAGGCCACTGTGGATCATGCAGAGAGCGGGCGTGCGCGTGTTCTCGAAGATGTAGCGGGCAATCATCTCGGTATGGGGGCGAGCCCACTGAGGGGAGACCATGAGAACGATCGGGGTGTTATGGTACGTGGTCGTCAGCAGACCGTGAACATGGTCGAGGAAGGCGAGGAAGGCATTCATGTTAACGATGCGACCAGCTGCCGGGTTCGGCGTGTCAGCACATTGTGTCTTTCGTTCCTCGGCGGGCCCAAGCCCAGAGAGGGCAAGCCAGGCGCGCGCGCTGCAAGCCAGGCAGGAGCGCGCGCTGCAAGCCAGGCAGGAGCGGCGCGCCGCGCGGCGCAACGCAAGGCGGAGGGACGGGATAGATAGACTTACCAACAATGGGATACACAGCGCCCTCGTCAGAATCCGTGTCCTCGACCCATTCGTACTCATCTTCGGCGCCAGAGGCAGGCGCGTTGTCGGTGCGGGCCTTCTTGCGCTTGTAGGTGTGGTAGGGACGCCACTCGTCGCTGTCGCTGTCCTTGAACATGCGCGTGGGGATGCGATGCGCCGGGGGCGTGAGCTCGCCGCAGCCGAGCTGGGCCATGGTTGTGTGACTTCCGGGGCAGATGACGAGGATCTGGTCATCCCGGAACTTGCCCGTCTGGCTCGACATGGTGACGGTCTTCTTCGCCGGGGTGGAAGGCGGCTTCCTGGGAGTGGGGGTGGTGGGCTGTGACGCCTGGCGCTTCTGGCGCTGCTTGTCTTGTGCCTTGTGGAGGCCCTGAGCTGCCTTGCTCTCCTTCTTGCTCTGATTCTTCTTCGTCTGTTTCTTCTCGGTCGAGGGAGTGCCGGGATAGGAAGCGGCAGGTGCTGTCGCAACAAGCGAGGGTGTACCGTGAACGGGAATTGGGCGGCTGAAAGAATCAACCAGGCAACTCTCCTCAGTGGGATCCGGGTATTCAAAACGACGATGGTACAAGCCAGGGTCGGCGATGTGGCGAGGCTCGAAGTGGTGAAGCTGATGCTGGACGTAGGAGCTTCGGTCGCGATCTTGTTCCTGATCGGGGTCCTGGTCCTGGTCTGTGAGGGGCGCCAGGAAGGTATTGAAGTCGAAGCTGCTTCCCGACGCGTTCCTGCTGGGCATGGTCATTGGCGAATGGGATGGCGTTTTGGACGCTCGGACCAAGTTCTAGGTGTGAGGCGCTAATGTGGCTTGTAAAGGTGCAAAAGTGTGGCGCCTTGTGATTTCGCTCACAAGAACCCCAGACAAAGGTGTGGGAAATAGGTATGGAGGAGAAGACAAAACGCAAAAGACGACTGTTATTCATATGGCTCTTGCTCTTGCTTTGAAAGACTGAGTCTCTCTCTCTGCGCTCCAAGCTCCAAGCGGTGACCACATGGCGCCCCCCAAGCCCCAGCGCAAGATCGCCGTGACGACGATGACAAAAAGGACAACGACAATGGGAACACTCACGCAGGGACGTTCAACGACCATGTCAACAGTGCCTCATTAATACCCCGTTGACATGTTGGTATTGTCATGCAAGACCTTACATGGACCTAGGCTGGCAGGGCCAGCTCTCGAGACACAACGTTCACCACGTCCAGTCATTCCATGAGAGCTCACAAGCCAGTTCTGGTTGAGGAAGAAATTATGTTAGGTAGATATCGTACTTCTCCTAAAGACTCTTTTAGTATCGTCTCCGTGGCTGATGTCCCAGCAATCCGTTATCATAAGCCCATGGCTTGCGACCAAAGATGTGAAATGCATGACGGCCCTGTCCTGGGCGTCTACCCCGCCACGCGCCGCCATCCTGGCAAAACTCATGCGTGCGATAAGCGCAGGTTCTCTATCCTGGCTGACATCGCCAATTCATCCGGACATGTGCCCTGGATACCAAGCCCAAAAACGCCTCATCAATGGCCCATCCGTTCATGGGACATGCCAAACTCCTTCCTGCCCATATATGCAGAAGTACCATACCCCACCACAGCACCAGCAAAACTGGGTACCGATATGTTTCGTCGAAGAAAAGGTGAGATGAAAGAAAGAGTTGAAAAAAAAGAAGAAGAAAAGAAAAAGAAAGAAAAAAGGATTACATCATCATCCAGGCATACTGGCTATGCTCATGCCACAGAAACCGGTCGGGGCGATACGGCTTGGGTCTCTGCCGCCTTCTCCGGTTTTGACTGTCGCCTGGGGTTCCTCATGGGTGGGAATAAAGCGTCAACCTCGTCATCCGAGGGAAAGGCACCGGGCGCCGCAGGTTGAGGACTGAGGTCTTCCTTAGCCTCGTGGAATTCTTGTGAGGTCTTGGTGGACAACGGAATCTTGTCAACCTCGACGGCCTCATCGCCCTGCTCCCTGGATGGGGCCACTGCTACAGGTTCGTCCACCGCCGGAGTTTCCAGTATGGAAGGGATCTCGCGGCCTTCGCTGCCTGCACAACCAGCGTCGTAGGATTGCCTCGGCGAGGTGGTAAAGTTGGAGTGCAGAGGGCTTGCGAGGTGGCTGACATCGCCCAGCTCACTCTTGCTCGCTCGCGAAGCCCGCGCGGGACTTCTGGTGGGAAGGGGCGGGGGAATCCGCTTGGGAATCGTCACAAGGGAACCTTTGACCTGAATGGGAGATGCAATCATAGCTGTGCGGGCTGTCGGCTGCAGAGACGCCACCTCATAGATGATGGGCTCCTCGTCGTCCTCGCTCTCATCATCCTCGTCGTCTGCGTCGTCGTCGCCGTCGTTCTCATCGTTCCCCATCTGGGACTCCATCTCCTCCTTCTCATAGATGCTCGAAGCCTTGGTGGCTGTGTCGTCCAGTGTGCTACCGTCTGTCCTCGAATGTCCATCGGTACTCGTGGCGCTGTCTGTCATGGTACAGCTCTCGATCGAGTGGCTGCCGCTGATCTTCCTGATCGGTGTGAGATCAATCTTGGTGTAGTCGACCTCATCAGGTTCCTTATGTGGGGTTTCTTGGTTGCCAGCCGCTGCATCCCGTCCATCCTCACTTTGGCTGTGGGACGGTGTCGTGCTGGGGGTCTGGCACAGATCAGTCTGTGTATGAGCATCAGACATCTTCGTCGTCTCTGTCCTTGTTGACATGTAGCTGCCCCTGTTGCTCTCAGTGACGGATGCTTGTACACTCTGCCGGCTGAATTTGGAAAAGGCAGGGCTAGTCGGGCTAGGGGAATAATCGAAATGGCGGCTTCCTGGTCTGAGACGCGTGCCGGCCTCGCGGATTTCCAATCCAGCCATCTCCAGGGCAAGGATGCCGAATGGGTCTGGATCAGCGGCGTTGGGCATGCCAAATGCCCCGGTGGGCGATACGGGCGAATCGCGGGGTGTGGCAATCATGGCGTCACCAGGGGCTGGCTGGCTTGAGAGCTGGTTGATGATCGCAAGGTCTGCATCGATGCGGCCTTCGGCGGCCTTCAGAACCTCGGTCAAAGGTAGGGTTTCTTCCACCTGTCGCGCGACGTTGCCTGCAAGAATCTGCATAGGCGTCACTTCTCTCCCATAGAATCTCTCGTTCTCATTGCCCCTTTCCCTCAGGATGCAGCCACTGAGGTCGACGGTTTGAGCTTGGCCTCTGGCCTTGAGGTAGGTCAGAACGGTACCGTCAAAGTCTCGCCATCGCACGTCGTCGCCGGTCGACTCGAGTGAGACGAGAGGTCCGCGAGTGAGACCAATGTCTTCTCCAAGTGTAACATTTGCCCTTGTGATTAGCGACTCCAGGGCCGCCATGTTGTTGATGACAAGGACGCAGTCGTATATGTCGACTCCCATGATGAAGCTAAGGATGGGAGTGTGGGGTAAAATGCCCGAGGGCGGCGACCAGGTGCCGTCAGCCTTCCGCGCAATCAGGATGCCCGAGCCTCCCGAGCCAGTCATCCAAAGACCGGAGCGCATGCATGTGAAGATGGCGATACCAGCAGCATTTTGTATGATGCGCGTTGGGATCTTCTGGAACACCTGGATGGGGGTTTGCGGTTCGGCAGAGCTGGCGGAATTGGCGGAAGTGATGGAATGATTGTCATCCTGCAGAGGCGCGAGGTATCCGTCGGCTGGAAAACTTGTCAGCAAAGTTCAGTAGCGGCAGGCATGCCTCGCTTTGCCAGGGCATCACAACGTACAGCAGAAGGACTTGAGGATCCTCGCAGACCGATCACACTCATGGTCGAGGGTGGCTGGCCAAAAGTCCTCGCGAGCGATCCGGGAAGTCGTTGACAAGCGCTGCAGGGGTTTGGGGCGTTTGTCGGACGAGCTCGACAGTCTCTCTATGGAAGCCTTGGTCGATGTGCTGGTATTGGATTTTCTCCGGTCCCCCCAAGAAGGTAGCAAAGCAGACACGCGCTGCATGATCGAAGCACTGCGGTCGCCCAGCCGCTGTCGAAACGATGCAGTCGATGTGTGGTTTTAGTGGCACACCAGCGTCGTCTCTGCAGGCAGAGTCGCCAGGAGAGGAGAGGTTGAGGATGGGAGACGGAGGGCGGCGAGTCCGGGAGAGGGTCGGGGTTGGGCCTTTGCTTTAGGTCGAGAGACAATGGTGGGAAGAGATAGCGAGCCTGTCTCCTCCGCACCGACAGCGCAGCATAGCTCGGCAATGTCGAATATCTTGGCCGGACGACAGAGGCTGACTGCGGCGCGGTACAGCAAAACTGGGGGAGGGGAGGGAGAAAAGGAAGCGAAGGGACAAAAGCAAAAAGAGTTGGGCCTGGGTCCTGATTCTGGGATAGAAACCTGGGTACCTAGGTAGACAGGCAGATCAGTCTTCAGTGAGAGCGCTTATGTCGATGAGCAGCAGTAGCCGGCGGGAACGGCGTCAATCCGAGTTGGCTCGAGTTGGGACTTCAGCTGACGGTCTGGTTTCTTTGCTTGGCGAAGGAAAGGAGACTTGAGGATGTCAGGAAGAACCCGGTAGCAGTCCGTTGGTTGCGTGAGACGCGATGTGTAGGTAGGTGTAAGGTAGGTAAGGTAGATGACGGATGGGGATGAACCAGGTGGACTTGCATGGCCTGGCAAGCCTGACGAAAGTTTGGTGGTCCGTTCGGAGGGAAGCAGGGTCACCAGCGGATCCTTGGTTTTGTGCTGGTCATTCTTACTTTGGTCGACAAGACGCAATGACAGAGCAGCGCGGCGCAAACTTCGCAGACTAGC
This sequence comes from Verticillium dahliae VdLs.17, assembly GCF_000150675.1. Classification (NCBI taxonomy): domain Eukaryota; kingdom Fungi; phylum Ascomycota; class Sordariomycetes; order Glomerellales; family Plectosphaerellaceae; genus Verticillium; species Verticillium dahliae. Next base: position 427,061 of record NW_009276937.1, read on the forward strand.
AGGCAGACGGGCCAGCAGACCTTGCAGGCAGCTGCAGCCCAGAGCTCCAGCGGTCCCAAGTTGTGGGCAACAGGTCAGGGATCCAACGTAGCAAGGTACCATGTACGAAGAGCGGAGCCAAGGCGACAGGGGTAGGCTTGCAGGGGGGCGTGCAGGGGTGGGCAGGGGTGGGC
>NW_009276937.1:427333-437688 GCF_000150675.1 Verticillium dahliae VdLs.17
GCTGACTCCGCGGCTCCGATCCGTCGTCCAGTCTCAGATGTGCGTGACGGGGTCCGTCTCCCCCCCCGTGCCTGGCCAGTTCTTTGTGAAACCATGGACGAGCTCGCGGGCTGCTTCACGGCCTTCACAGCTGTTTTTCGTTTTTCTCCGCCCCTTGGGACCATTCGATTTTGATTTGTTTCGTGTACGGAATTCATCCGCTCAAGTTCTCTTTTTCGTCTTTCTTTCGATAACTGACCCATTGCTTCTGTTCGATCTTTGGGGGGGGGGGGCGCAGAGGCAATACCGTAGCACCACCACCACACCTGCCGGGCCGGGGCCTCAGCGTAGCGTGCTGGGCGTGGCTGCCTCTGTCGCAAGTGCAGGTGCAGTCGGGACGGCAAGACAGGCCAACCAAGGTGGGGTTCGGGCTGCCCCAGCCACTGAGGACGACGACGACGACGTGATGTCTGTCGGCCTTCCAATCTACAGTTTCTAGGTAGGTACTCACTCGCCCGTCAGAATGGAGCCAAACAAGCAAGCTTTCCCTCTTCTTCGCCAGCGAGTATTCCCCTCACCCCCAACCCAACCTTGCCAGACCAACTTGGGGACTGCCGAGTGCACTGCCCTCCACGTGTGTCGACACGCCTAGCCCGCTGCCAGCCATGACAAGCGCTGGTCTTTAGCACCAGTTCCGTCTCCTCCGACCGAATCGGCTGTCCACTTGACCGATGGCGGCACACCAATTACCCACTCAAGGATGGGATGGCTGATTCGTGACAGGCGGCCAAGGCTTCGAAGAGTACATTTCAGAGAATTTTCATCTGAGTTCGCCGACAAAGAAACTGCCAACAGGCCCAAGCGACCCCGTCGCCGATCCGTGAGACGGGGTGATGTGTGGAAGCAAGGAAAAGCAATCCCAATCGCCCATACAACGTTTCGACTCCAACTTGAGTCAAAGAGATCGAGGTCGACTTCAGCCTCAACTGAATTCCATTGGCAACCCACATTCTGGCGCAGATCACTAGCATGGGCGTCGAAACGGTTCCAGGCAAAGACCTTCCGGAACGCTGCGGTCCTGCGACGGTCAGAAGGCAAGCAGCACGATACTTGTCAATGTCGCCGTCGAGATTCCCAATCCTCATTTCAGTGTGGGGACAAGCGTGAGGGTGTGCCCCATGTGGCACATGTTTCTCACGGTACCTGGCTAGCAGTCGTGTTTTCGTCAGAGCCTGAAGTCGTCGTCAAATCTTTTCCCCTCTGGTCCATCGGAGACTTGTGTTCCATATGCAATCGCCGGCCCGCAGCTGTCTGGTCAATTATTCCCCGACAATTCGGTCTTACCCACTCGTTCTTTTCGCTGATTGATGAGCGCCCCTGCGGAAAGCCAAATAGTGCAAGAGAAGCAATGCGCTAGTCGACCGGCCAGCCGAAGAGATTTACTGATCAACCCATTTTCGTTGTCAGAATATTGCTTTTCCTCTTGTGGAAAGACCGGCAGACGAGCCGGCGCTGGTGGCCTTCGACTGGCATGCTTCCGACGCCGTCAGCCATTGTCTTGCCTCTTTTCGACCTGGCCTCGCTGCACATCAGACCACTCTGCGATCGCCCTTAACCCCCTTCCTGCATTGTACATGTACAGGTGACAAAGTGAGTGAGATGCCCGAATACCTCCCGCGGCTATGACAGCTCAATGAGAGCAACATTCCACAACCACAGGCGGGGCCGTCCGGCCTCGATCCTCCCAGGTAATACACACGAGGATTACGGAGACTGGGCGCAAAATGTCGATGTGACCCGTTCATGTCGGCACCCGTCAAATGCGGGGAGGCCGCTCCTCCCATGGCAGTACTTGTACGACTCTCTCGCATTGGGCCTACGAGCGTTTTCCAGAGGACTGCCGACCGGCCGGCCGTCGGACATTCCCCCTCTGGCCCCAGCTGAGCAAATTGCCCTCTCAGTCAGCGTTCATCCGCGTCTCGGACTGCCCGCAAGAAAAAGGAATCATTTCGCGGCACGCCACTAGTTTTGGGTCGTCGTCACCAACCATCTCTCTCCCTCGCTCGTCTCCGCCAGCGCAGTCCCCCATTCGTTAAGCCAGATAGATACCCATTTGGTCTTTCCGTTATAACGAGCCTCCACACCTTATTATGAACTCTGTCTCCTGCAGCAGTAACACCTCTGAGACAGAAGAGTTCTTGAGCCTGTAGAAAGGATGATCGAGACGCTCGACCTGCGCGAAAGAAAGGGGTCCATGCCTCCCACTTGCGCCATCCTGTGACATCAAAGGCTGAAGCATGGGGTTGTACTCAATCAATCAACCTGGACGATAGCCATCAATCCGAAGCATCTGGCCTTCTGTCAACAGCACCTGGTCCCCGCTGTGCCTAGAGCTGACGAGCGAGAAGGGGCGCAAGTGGAATGTCCAGGGTTCACGAAACCCCACAAAGTGGCTCATCAACCTTCGCCGTGTTGCACGAGCCAATTCAAAGTGCTTGCATCCGGGATCCTACCGCTTGATCCCTGTCACACATGCCGGGGAGGAGAGTCGATGGGACCGGGGGCCAGGGACCTCAACGAAGAGCGTCAAATTGACAAGGAGACGTCCTCGTTTGTTTGTTTGTATCCAGATTTCTCTCCCTTCACGAATTCACGATACGACGAAATGAGCATCAACAGCAATGCCATTTTGACGCGTTCAAAACAGTGCCTGGACTAGTCACTGGTCTTCCAAACCAATACGGGCACAAGCCGATCCTCTTGGGTAGCCCGATACGTTCATGGTCTCGTATCAATTGCTCGGCTGCAGCTCTGTTTGCGGCAAACCGGTTCGGATGCAATGACCTCATCGCGCCGAATCCTCGTCCTGCGAACCGGGCACTTTGCGGGTTGTCAACAACACGCGCAGAGGCGCCCCTCTTTCGTTTAACGAAACGCAAATTTCAGCCGCGCCGAGACGGGCTCATCCAAACGCGAAAAAGATATGCCTGTTGTTGATGTTTACGGGTCGACGGGCCTGGGAGACACGCTCCGAAATTCTGAAAACGGCGCTTGACGCGGAGATTTTCTCACTCGAAATAGCCCTGCGGCCGGGACTCGGAGGTTGATCCTTGGACAACCACCGCCCTTTCCCTTCCCCAGGTCTTCAACGAGCGAGTGCAGTGACCTGCTGGGCTCACTGGACCCGAGAGGGCGGATCACTTCCCCGACTGGCACTTCTCGATCTGTCGTGGAACACAAAGGAGGGGCTCGACTTCATGGAAGGTCTTATCATCTCCCGAGGTCACGCTGCCTGCGGTGGCTGCAATGTTTCAACGCCGCCCTCAGCGCTCCGAGACAGGCGCTGTGCAGCTGAGGGGGGGTAAAAGTCTTTGCCTCTCGAGGCGTTCAACTTTTTCGGGCTCGGGAGGCCCAGGCTTCGCTCGCTGGTTGATGTCTGGCATGAAGGCGCGCGTGGTGAGAAAGTCAATCCACGTCCTTGAAGGGGGGGGGGGGGGGGGGGTGGGCTCTCAGCTGAGAGCAACGCTCCCGGTGTCACATCGTTCCGGGTCGAGAACGCAGTCTCTCGATAAATCAGAAAATTCCGTTGGTTAAGTGGCCGTTTCCAAGCGAGTAACATGGAGATCGTTTAGCGCTCCACAAAAAGATGTCCTGGGTATGAATGCCAATGGAAGCTCCCAGGAGGTCCTGCAACTGTCAAATTGATACACGTCAGTTATATTATCACGATGTTCGCTCTTCTCAGGCTCCCCACTTGGACGTGCTACGTTGCTATGTGAACAGAGCTTGGCTCCATGATATATAGTTTTCGGGGGAGTGCTACATCGGATAACATAGTTCACAGGCCTGCAGTGACATGTCTGTCCTTCGGAACGCATAACATTTCGAGCCTTTCTTAGTTGGCTAGCAATAGTAAATCTTTGCGCTATCTGGCGCTGACCCCGATCCTTCAAGTGCAAATAGCAAGATAACGCCTCCATAATGAACTCAGGCAGTCAGAGTTCGGTCATCTCGCTGCATCGGAGGTTCAGGACACCCTCCGTGTGGTCTGACTCTCCGGTAAACTATTTCCAGATACTTTGGCAGGTGAGGCACTTGAGAGGACCCCAGCCGCTGTTCTCGTGCTCCCACTCCTTATGACAAGACTCGTGGGCATGGCGGCCACAGGTGACACAAATAACGGAGTCCTCGTCGCCGAGGGACTGGTAGCAGACGGGACAATCTTGCGCGGTTTTGTCCTTGGCGATGCCGTCCTTCATGGTTGGATCATTGTTGATCTGGTCCAAGGTAGGACGGAGGTTTGGGCCTTGCGTCAGAAGTGCCCGGATTTCGTCCGCGAGGAGTGTCCTTTGATGTATGAGAGCCTCAGGCGCCCGTAAAATATGAACTAGGACATCTGTAAAGTGTCAACATCTCGTTCTTGAGGATTACAATGGCAGATGCTTGAGGCAGGTTCACTACAAACAATGAGTTGGTACTCACATATAATGTGCTTGCAGTGGTTTTGGGGGTTGTATTTCTGCAGGACATCAGCCCGGTGCAATCTAAGCACGAATGTGAAAATGACTGGCCTACCTTGGCAGGACAGTCGCACTTGGGTGAATCCTTGATGGTGACGCAGTATGTCTTGTCAGAACCGCGAATGTAGAAGTCGGCGGAGCTGGTATTCGCGGGGCTGCTATAAGTGTCCCAGCCATCCCACTCAGTGGCGTCCTGACGCTTGACCAAGGTCATGCGCTGTGTGAGGGCCTTCTTGGTAGATGCATGAGTCTTCTCGTCGGCGCCTTTGCGAAAGCCACCTGGGCGCCGCTGGGCGGCGATTCCATCATCGACCTCGAATGCGGCCTCGTGTGTTAGGCCGAGCTCTGCCTCGGCAGGTGCTACCCAGCTCTTCTAGTTCTGGATTCTTTCGATCAATTCAGCCTTTTTGCCCACCCTGGAGACGTCCCGCATAAACAGCTGTTCCTTGATCACGGGCACCGGTATCTGGGTCCAGTCGATATCGTCAGGGAGCGGGCCGTGGCCGATGGCATAGGTACCCTTGCCAAAGCGGGTGAGGCGGGCAATACCTTCGGGATAACCTTTGGCGGATTTAGCCTGGCGAGTGGTTCTCTTCTTCTCGGCAGGAGGGCTGCCGTCGGAGGGTTCCTCCTGGTTGGGGGAAGTATGTCCTTTGCCGCTTTGCAGAGGCGTGACCGGAGCCACAACAGCAGCTGCTGTAGTGGCAGGTTGGTTGGTCCAACTATGGCCAGGTGAGGATGGATCAGGCTCATACTCTGAGCCTGGAGGATCGGAAAGGGGCGAGGAGCAGGAGCTGGGGACCGCCCATGAATAATCTCCCCACGTGGTCTCAACGCTCATGATCGAAGTATGGTACCTATGGGGATAATGCGATCGAATGGACGAAGGGAAGATCGATGGAAGCGTGTTTATGATTGACTTGCGGTCTGGGGCGTAGGGTGTAGAGAAGGTGCTGCTCAGGGTGAGGTGTAGAAGGAAAAGATATATCCCACCTTTATTTCGATAGAAACCTGAACGTGATGCAGTCGGAAGGTGCTGCCTGGGCACTTTGGCAGGTACAGTATTGTAAGGAAAGACCACGGCAGGTAGCAACCAGGAAGGTGCGATCGGGTATTGCCTGCTCTTTCTATTCTTACAGGCTTGTTGGCCTCCCATGAATCTCACGTCCAGGAAAACTCGGCTGTCCTGTCTGACGATGATAAGCCAAGGATGGAGTGACCAGCCGAAGGCCAGCCGGACGCTTTAGCTGCTCGAACAGTCAGTCAATTCCAGGACATTGACGACATAAGCGCAGTCTGTCCGCATTTCTCAATTACCATCGGGCGGTCAGCGTCACAATAGAGCACGAGCATACCTGTTCCATGATGCGAGATGTCGTAGTATTCTCTGTACCCAAAGCTTCACCGATCCTCCTCTCGGTGACGATGGCGGGGTGTCATCAGTCATCCTCGCACGTGCGGCGAAAGACCACCCATGCCGAAGTCAAACGTGAGTCACTTGCATCCAGATCTATACAACTGGCCTGTTCAGACGTGCTTTATGTAGCAGCAAACCATAAACTAAATAACGATTTTCTACGCATACTTCAACCAACATGTCAAGAACTAACATTAGTTCCGGGTCCAAGTTCGAGGCCGAGATCGCCTACTCGCGAGCGGTTGTGACGGGTGACTGGATCCTCGTCTCCGGCACCACTGGGTAATTAGATTTGCCTCATCGGACATGTTCGAGCCTAGGGCTGACCTTTCAGTTACAACTACGATACGGGCGTAATTTCGCCCGATGTTGCCGAGCAGACAGCGCAAACACTGCGCAACATTGCGTCGGCACTGGCCCAGGCCGGAGCGTCCATGGCCGACGTTGTCCGCGTCCAGTATACCCTGCCAGACCGCGACGACTTCCCCAAGACGTGGCCCGTGTTGCGTGAGTGGTTTGACGAGGTGAGGCCCGCGGCAACGATGGTGCAGGCCGGCCTCATGAAGGACGAGATGAAGATCGAGATCGAGGTCACGGCGAGACGAACTGGGACGAGTGTTTTGCCGGAGCGTAGGAGTGTGCCAGACTTCGTGTGAAGGCCTGGCCCAGCAAGATACTTGCTGGAACAGTCCTCGACGTAAGCATTCAAGCAGGCTATCGAGAAGCAAACGTTCTGCGGTTCTTTGTGTGACTTCAAGCGCTTACGGCATGGCATTTCTGAGACGCGTCGACGGGTGGCTGCAGATGATGGACAAGCCCGTCATTTAGTCGCCGACCTTTACTCTCCATACATGAACTGGAAAAAAAATGTACGTTTGCTACTGCTTCAGTATGCAGAGATCAGGTCTATAAACAACGAATAGTATCGCTCAGTCGCCATAGTAAGCAATCCTTCACAAAATACGATCAAATGAAAAGAGGCATGAACAAGGCACCGGCGCCAAACATGGACACTATCGTGACAAAGCTCGAGGTCGAGAACATGGACATGCCACTGATGCCGTGGCCAGAAGTGCACCCGCCAGCCAGCCTCGAGCCAACGGCGAGACAGACGCCACCGGCAACGGCGAGCAGAGGGTCCACGGTGATGTCGCTGACGCCAGCCTTGAAGGCGGGATCCCAGCTCGTCAGCAGGCGCGCGCCGGCACCGACGCCGGCGGCGAAGAGGAGGTTCTTGGCGCCGGGGCGAGGGCCGGACGCGCCCTCGGCGAGCCAGAAGAAGTGCTTGCCTGCCTCCTCATAGGCGGTGGAGACGCCGACCATGGTCTTGCGCACGAGCATGGAGAACAGCTGGGCGAGGCCGATGCAGAGGCCGCCGAGGGCCGGGTTGATGGCTGCGTAGCGGCTGGGCGCAGAGGCAGTGCCGGCGGTGTAGAGGGCGACAGCGCAAATGGCCTCGAAGATGGTGAAGATGGCGGTCGAGGAGATACCGAGGCGTTCCTGGACGGTAAGTTTTGGGTTCTCGGCGGGAGCGCGGGACGCGGCGCGGGCGGCGCGGGAGGAGATGAAGCCGGACCAGGCGATGCCGCCGATGAGGGTGCCGAAGAGGGCGTAGAGGCCTGAGGGGACACCAACGGCGGCCTGGGGAATGACGGTGCCGGGGCAGGCGCCGGCGAGGGCCATACCGAGACCCTGGAGGGCGCCGCCGAGAATGTTGCCGTCGTAAGGGCCGAACAGCCCCATCCGCGAGGCGGAGCGTGGCTTGGGGTGATAGTAGCCCAGGCGGTCGAGGAGGAGGACAGCAATACTGGTGCGTGTCAGATATGTCTATCCCTTTCCCCCCCATTCTTTTGGCTCGGGCTTGGGGCAGAGCCAAGCAAGTACACCTTACCCGCTGGAGGCCGCGGCGGCGAGGAAGGCCTGGATCATATGCCAGTTCTCAAGCTTGAGCTGGCTCGTGATGACGGCTGGGTGGTAGACTCCGGCAGCAGCGAGGCCGGCGCCAAAGGCCACGCCAGAGAGGGCTGTAGTTGCCATGGTCGGGTTGACGCACTTCTTGAGGAGGATGACTGGGGCGTAACTCGGCAGTGTGTCGACGATGAACTTGCGTGCAGCTATAGAAATAAAATACAAAAAACTGGGGGACGGTTATTGAGGTGGATGAGGGCGGGCGAGTTGCTTTATTCCCATTGCGACATGGGCGCTAGCGCTGGAGTGGGCATCGCGGCGTTTGGTTCCCGCTTTGAGGCGTCGCCTGCCTGACCCTTTGGAAGTCGAAGACATGACACAGACGTGGAAACGAGGTTGGTTTTTGCTTCATCAGGATGGCTCTCGAGCAATCCAATGGTGTGGGGAAGAGCTTGTCGGCGACCTGATGCTGGGTAGGGACAACGAGCCGGATGGTCTAGCGGCAGATCAACCCCCTGAAGCCTGTCTAGCAGATCGCCGTCGGGGACCATTGTCGGCGAGCTGACAAGTCAGCAACGTCTCGGCATTTGAACTTGACGTGGAGAGGGGCGATGTCCCTGCTTGTTCGAAAGATTCCCTGCAACACGCGATCTGTCAGCCGCCTTTCGAGTTTGGGGCGATGAGGTGTTGACGGCTTGCCTCTGGAGACGTGCCATTGGCAAGGTCCTTATAGACTTTTTTGTGTTTTAATTCTTGGACGATGCAGTGAAGGCAAGGGTCAGTTTACAACATGTTGGCCAACTGTGTAAAACCTCTCGACCTAGGTACCCAAGGTCAGGTAAGGTAGGCACCTCTGGGTACCTTAGGTACCTACCTCACCTAAGGTACCCACCTACCCACCTGCCTGTCGGTAGAGGACACAAGGTACTCTTCCACATCGCCAATCGACACAGCACAAGACACAGCACAACAACAGGAGCACAGCAAAATGGCTGAATCGGGACCGTAACAACAGACCCCGCACCGGATCCAATTGGGACTATTCCGTTTGGAGAAGTCCCTCCCCGGCCCTCCGGGGGGTGGCATGAAAGCACCCCCCTGCCACCGCATAGCGTGTTGCCCGAAGGTTCTTTCTCCACTCATCCGCGAGGGCGAAGGCGTCTACGGTCCGGTCTTCACTCACTTCTTCTTTCCTTCAGACTTGTATCATCAACATCTATCGACTAATAATTGCAAGCCTCTTTTGGTCGTCATCTCAGGACAACAGGATTGCGTACCTCGCATTGATTTTGGACGTTTCGTTTCAAGAGTATCATCTTAGATAATTGGCTCCGAGACGCTAAAAGCGCAAGCACCGAGATATCTACCTGACAGCCCCTGACATCGCCACTCTCAACATCATGCCTCACACGCTTACCATCAAGAAAATAGACGGCAAGCCTGGCAAGGTGTATTATCCGTAAGATTTTGTGCCTCTCCCACGAGTCTTGGTAGCTCATCTGACCGGCTGCCCCCTAGCCTTCAAGTCAACCAGGTTGACAAGCCAACACCTGGCCCCAACGAGCTCCTCATCAAGCTCTCTGCCGCCGCGCTCAACCACCGTGATCTCTTCATCCGTCGCCATCTCTACCCCGGCATCTCCTTTGAGAATCCCCTCCTCGCCGATGGGTATGGCACCGTCGTCGCTGCTGGGCCCGGCGCCCCCACCACTCTCCTGCACAAGCCTGTCATCCTGACCCCCTGTCGTGGCTGGGCTACCAATCCCGACGGACCAGAAGACCCTTCTCGCTTCTCTGTCAATGGTGGCTCCGTCGTGACTCCGGCCGGCATGGCGCAGGACTACATCGTCGTCGCCGCTGACGAGGTCGAGCCAGCTCCATCCCACCTCTCGCCGGCCGAGGGTGCCGCGCTGCCCGTCGTCGGCCTGACCGCCTGGCGCGCCTTTGTGACAAAGTCTGGCAACGCCCTCCCCGGCCGCAACATCCTCGTCACCGGCATCGGCGGCGGCGTGGCCCTGTCGGTACTGCAGTTCGCCGTCGCGTACGGGTGCAACGTCTACGTCACGTCGGGCGACAACACCAAGATTGAGCGGGCAAAGAAGCTGGGGGCCGCCGGCGGCGTCAACTACAAGACGGATAGCCGCTGGGAGAAGACTCTCGCCACACAGCTCCCCGCCGACCGCCCCTACCTGGACGCTGTCATCGACGGGGCCGGCGGAGACCTCATCGCCCGGTCCGTGCGGCTGTTGAAGGCCGGTGGCGTCATCAGCCAGTACGGCATGACGGTCGCCCCCAAGATGGAGTGGAACATGCAGGCCGTCCTGAAGAACATTGACCTCAAGGGGTCTACGATGGGCTCGCGCCTGGAGTTCAGGGACATGATTGCGTTTGTGGGCGAGAACAAGGTGGTCCCAGTTGTGAGCCGCGTCGTCAAGGGGCTGACCAACATCGAGGGCATCGAAAGCCTGTTCAGAGACATGGACGAGGGAAAACAGTTTGGAAAGCTGGTCATTGAGTTTGACGACGAAGCCT
>NW_009276937.1:438301-458349 GCF_000150675.1 Verticillium dahliae VdLs.17
GATCATGAGCTGTGGGCGGCGTCAGCACGTGTACGCCCTCACCTGATCCCTGCATCCGGGGCGAGGACAAGGAACAACCATAAACGTACCTGCTTGATGGCGTAGATGGGGTGGATGTTGTCCATGGTCTGGATGGCGATGCGCCGTACCTCCTTGAGGCCCTTGTACGGCCCCATGGCCGACACGGTGTTGCCGTGCACGAGGATGTACGTCTCGGTGAGCAGCTCCAACGCCTTCAGCGTCGAGCCGTTGGGTCCGAGAAGCCTCTGCCGGCGCTTGACGAACCTGTCCTTGTTGCCGACCAGGTTTCGGATCTTGATGATGTCGCATGCCACTCCGTCCTCGAGAATCTTGACGGCCTGCGGCGCAGGAACGCTTCGGGCGAGGAGCTTGATGAGATCGCGGGCGTTGAGCACGGCAGCGGGGTCATATGTCTTTCGCGCTGGCAAGGGGGACATGTCAGCGAGGGCACTTTACATACATACAGGGGGGGGGTATAGGCCAGGTCTCGTGGCGTCTGGAGATTTCGTTTGTACGTACTGGTCTTGACAGTCATGGAGCCCTCAATCAAGTCGAGACTGCAGGCGATGCCATACTTCTCTAGCGACTTGGTGACGAGTGGCCATGCTTCCTTCAGGTATACTTCGCGGTATTTGGGGAAGAGGACGGAGAAGCTGGACTCTTCGACGAAGGAGCCGCCGACATTGTCTGTCGGCTTGAAGGTCTCGACCTTCCACTTGTCGATGTCTTCCGTGTCCCACGGCTTGTCCTTTTCGTGTGACGGCATTTCGATAGTCGCAGAAGGAATCGATGCGTGTTCCTCGGCTTGTGGTACTGAAGTGATCCGCCTGTCGTGATTTCGTACGGCGGTTTTCGTAGAAAGCGGGAAGATAGCAGAAGTTCTGGGTTGGATTTGACAAAAGTCCCAGCAAGCGCGCGGGCCAACTTTTTTTCTCGGTGAGGAGCACAAGCAGCCACACCGAGCGTGGGGCATTCGGAGGCTGAACATTTGTTATCTTATCGTCAGGCCGGGCACGCTAAAAACCCATGAGCCAATGATCAGCCGTCCATTGGCTTGCACGTTTGGCGCGTCTGGTGTTCTTGCTGAGGTACTCCTTTCTCACCCAAATCCCCCCCACCCCCCTCGAGTCCCACAGTGTCGTAGTTGCCCGAGTCGCGAAAGGGAACTGGGACCGAGACCCAAACTCATCATCGGTCGCGTCGCTACAAGTTCAGCCAAACTCTTCACTCCCATATCCAACCTTGACGCGACCTTTTCAGCAACGCCATCCCGCCCGAGTACATCGCGACGCCTCGCTCATTGTCAGACTCTCGTCTTCTCACATGTTTCTTTCTCGTCTGTAGGACGCGACGCTCCCTGCCGGCCGCCACGTCGAGTACCATCGACATTTCTCCTTATCGTGTCGCAATCACTGCAATCAGATTGAACGCCTCCCCCGATAAAGCTCATCCAGCTCCACGGCCCATTCCCCCATCGCGTCTCCGTCTCCCATCATGGACGACGAGATCAGCATGTACCCGCCTCTCGGCGGCCCGGAGCCTGAGCCCGTGTCGCGCCCAGATTCGACCTCTTCACTGGCCTCCCTGGCCCATCTATCGAGCATTTCCGCTCTCGCCACCGCCGATGGTGTTGCACCGCTGGATGGTTCACCCCAAGCCAGGTATGTGTGTCTGTCGCATTGCGATGACAGGTTTCTTATTCTTTATCATTTTATGCCACCAGCCTTTGTACTTTGACACACACACCCCCCCTTCTTGAGGCTGATCATCTCGTCAGCGCTGAGCACCTCACTCAACCGCCACACAACATGCAGCAACATGAGCAACACGAGCAGCAGCAGCAGCAGCAGCAACAACCACAACAGCAACCGCCACAACAGCAACCGCCACAACAGCAACTCCAACATCAGCAGGATCAACAGCAAGTCCAACAGCAGCAGCAGCAACATCAACAGCAACAGCAACAGCCGCTGCCACATCAGCAATTGGATCAGGGCTTCTCTCACGCCGCCCCTGCTTCACATCCCATTCAGTCCCCTGCTGTTCGGGCCAAGAATGATGCCGGCCTGGTGAGCTCGTCTCTTCTCCTTGTTGTACTCCCAATTCCCAATCCTTCTCATCCCATTGGCATTCGTACTGGACATTTTTTTTTTTCCTTTCCTCCTGAATCAAATGCACCCCCAACTTTCCTAACCAAAAGGATGACCTAATCCCTTCCGTTGTACTCATTGCTTGTACGTACCACGCATGGTCCACCCTTATCAGGCACTAGTGCTCCTTTTGGGAAGGCGCCTCCAAGTCGAGCACACCCCACACTAATCTATCGCCTGGCCCCATCCCAAATCATGATTCTTGAGATAAGATTTTCTCTCCTTATCAGGTTGCGCTCCCAGTCCAAGATCACGACCATCAGTACCGTCTCTGTCCACTGTCGCGAACGTTTTTGTCCTTCTCACAGCACTTGAATCGCCGACATGATGGCAACACCTGCTAACCACGACCGTGAGTCGACAAAGCCCGTGTGCTTCAACTGCGAAACCTCCACCACACCCTTGTGGCGTCGCGACGATGAGGGCAAGGTTCTGTGCAACGCCTGCGGTCTCTTCCTGAAGCTGCATGGTCGCGCGCGACCCATTTCCCTGAAGACCGATGTCATCAAGAGTCGCAACCGAGTCAAGACAATGCGCCCTGATCTCGCGACAAAAAAGAAGGTATGGACAGTGCTCAGACCCCAGCTAGCCATGCCCCCTCCCTTTGACCCCTTAACATCCCGCTGATTCCTTCGCGTAGCAGCAGCAGCAAGCCCAGCAACAGGCGCAACATCATGCCTACCTTGGCGGCGATCACAACGGTTTCGACATGAACTCACAAACTGGAGGCATCAACTCTGCGGGCCCCCGGCAGGCACACAAGAACGGCGACGGCCACTCCCCCGGCTCGCGCGGCGATACGCCGCTGTACAACCCGGCTGCCATGCCCGTATTCCATGGCTTCGACGAGGCGCAGCTGCAGTCGACCGCTCTCTCTGGCTTCAACATGTCCGGCACGCCGCCCAATCGCACCGGTTCGCCCCTTAACGGAGACCGCCCGATCGATGCCCCTCAGACACACGAGCAATTGATTGCTGCCAATTCAGCGCTCAGCACCAGGGTGCGCGAGCTAGAGCTCATCAATGAGCTTTTCCGCGGACGACTGGGGCAGCTTGAACAAGACGAGGCGACTGCCAGACGTGGGCAGGAAATCAGTGGCCAGGCAGAGACACAGCTGCGTGGCCAGCTGGAAGAAAGCCATCGCCGAGAAAACAGTCTCAAACACCGTCTCGACGTGCTGGAACAGGAGCTTGCCAACATTAAGACCGGCATCGTTGACGCCAACCCCGACGACGAGCTCGTCCACAAGAAGCCACGCCTCTCGGAGCCTGTGGAGCAGGCCGACGAGCCAGAAGCCAGATTCGATATCCCCGATGGCATGACAACTGATGAGCCAGTCATGCAAACTGATTCTGCCGATGTGGACGACTCTGCCGCTGCTGACGTTGCTGCTGCCGCCGATTTGGCCGACGCCGAAGAGGCTGCAGCAGCCGCAGCCGCGGCCGCGGCCGTAGCCGTTGTCGCTAAGTCCGAGCCTGTTGCAGAGGTGGCACCTGCTGAACCTGTCGTTGACGAGCCCGCAACCGCCACTGCATAACACCGTCTCTGGGACGGCCGACCAGGCGTGCCTTGACACCATCTCGAGCGCTACTATGGCCAGCTGCTGCTAAATCGCGGAAGAAGCTGCGGATTGGCAGTATTACGAATGACCTGTAACATCACCGTGGTTCCGTTACCAATTGGTTGTCGGCATCATTTTTGCTTTTCCATTTTTAATTTCACGCAGGGAAGGAGATGAGGTGTTCTGAAGACGGCGTTGCGGTCTCCGTGGGCGTGTAGGAGGCCCGTAATGTAGGGAAGCTGGGCGCATTCCCCGCCAGAGTCGTTTGAGTTGATTACTCAAAAAACAAGCAGCACATGCGTTTGGAGAAAGATTCACGGAAACCGACTGAAGCTACGATCTGGCATGACAAAAGGGGCGGACCGAAGGCAGGATCACGGAGCTTTTTCATTTTTTTTATTTGCCTGCCGGAGTAGGTGGGAAACGCGAGACCATACCCCCATGTCCCTGTTAGCGAGGGATACCCCAAAAGTTGATTATTCTTCGTAACATGCGCGCGAAAAGCACGCCTTCCTGATGCGCATGTTTATTGGATGGTGTGAGTAGGTGATGCCGACGGGCTGTGGTCTCCATGGGGCTGGATGCTTTTCAGTCTACATTCTGGTCCTCGGCAACCGGCGGCATTGCCACCGTTGAGTGCCATACTTTTGGTGGTGCAGCGAGTAAGCGGTAGAGATTAAGTCGCATGCTTTCGCCGAATCCCGCGGGTCGCATCCGAGTGAACTGATAAGAGAACCCGCATTTTAGCTCTTCACGGTACCAAACCGGGCTGTTGCAAGCAATCGCTGAGAACGGCGGGCGCTGCACCGCCGGATGCTGTCCGCAGAGAAGCGTATTACACCAAGTCACTCAGAGAGAGGGGGGGGGGGGACAACAACAGCAAACAAATCCTGGTTGGCAATGAATGGTGTGGCGTGTTGATTTTCCCCGGTTTGAACGTCAGAGAGGGACAAGTCGCATTCACATGTCGATCGGACGAGGGTGCCCCAAGAATCCAAATCTGGGGACCCTGGCGCGCGACCTGTACAAGTACTTCATTCAGTACAGGGGGGAAGGTGACAACCCGATGCTCGCTCCCGCATCGTGCCAGGCGAAGCTCGGGGTCCCGACCCCTTCCAAAAACCCTTTTTCACAGGTGAGATCAGGTAAACAGTATCCGAATCTCCAATGGCCGTGGACCAACTAGCTTCGCACATCCGCGGCCTGAAGGATGTGAGGGAGGGATTTGTCGGAATGCAGGGTAGCGCCACCCCATCCATCCATCCGATCGCGAATCGGGGGCAAGCCGTGGTCTATTGTCCTTAGTGTCCCATGGATTGAGGGCCTCAACGCCCGACAAGCGTCGAAGGGATATAGACCACCGCATTCCAACACGGTCGAACGCAGTCATCGCGGGTGAGACATGAAAGCTCGCCCACACCTATCGACGCGCACGACATCCCAAAAAGCTTGGCTAGCCCCCCCCGCGCGATCGACGTGCTATGCCCCTAGGCCGGGACGAAACTTATCAACAAGCTTACCGAATTCGTTGGGGAAGGCCACTCGTCGCAAGGGACCAAGGAAGTTTTCGCATTGGACTTTCTTCACCTGTCGTTCCCTGTAGCACAAACAAATCTGATGAGTTGGGGTGTTCTTCATTCGTTCTTATTACCACGCTCATCTGAGAGATCCTGTTCATCATGTCGCCACACGCAAGTCGGGAATACATCCCCCTCATCTCTTCGCCCTTGAACCCGAAGCAACCATACACAGTGCCGGCGCATGCGCCGTCAACGCCAGGAAAGCGACGCTCGAGCCAGATGCGCGGCGATCTCAGCCCTACGGAGCGCTTACTGCGGTCAAAGGCTGCATTGGCGTGGAAGTCGACCCAGGACGGCGACGGTGCTGGGTCCCGCAGAGAGAAAGCGCGACCGCGGGTCGAATACGGGCGTGCGGGAACAGTATCCAAAGCGCCGATACGAAAATACCCGGCGCATTGGGACGAAGACAATGACGACGTGGACGCGTTTTACAGCGACGCCGGCGAGTACGACTATGGCGACGACAGCGGCGAGACCAAGGCGTGGGCGGACGGCATAACGGCGATGCGGTCGCGGCTCCTACGCGACACGGCGCGAAGGGCGTTGCTCATGTTCGGCCTCACATGCCTCGGCGGTTGCCTCCCGATTTTTGCGCTTCTGTCATCGGCAAGTTCACCAGGCGGGGTGTGGTCTCTTGGAAAGTCGAGCACCCAGGCAGCGAGCGCATAGCCGTATACCAGGGTCTGTGACGGAAGGAAATGCCACAGAGTGACACGGCGGACGACGCGGCGCAATCGTGTATGTGAAAGGGGGAGAGGAGAGTGGATTCGACCTCGGGATCTCCAACGTATGCTTCGCCATCATCCTTCTATATCCTCTCTGTACACTTGTGTACTCAAACCATCTATCGAAACACTCGACGCAAGCAGCGGCTACTGTATGCTGTCGGAAAGCAGTGCACCTGCCTTTTCTCACTTCTTCTTCTCTTTTTTTGTCTGGGTTGTTTTGGAGTTTTCATTCCGGGTTGGCGTTTGGCCGGGGGCGTTTTGTTTTTGCGCCTCTTGTTCTGCCTTTTTGGCGCGTTCGATCTGCCAAATAGCCCTCTCCATCTCAACCTCAAGCTCGGGGAGATCCAGAACATCGACTATCTTCTTGCCGTCCTTTTGCGAGAGGATGACCTTCTCGCCGGCCACCTCGTTGGATTCGCCGACTTTGTCGCCGTTGGCTGCTTTAGACGGCTTGATTGGCGCAGCTGGGAGTAATGGGGTGTATACTTGATCCAGCTTTTTGGACGGTGACAGATCTAGGAGTTTGTTCTTGACGAGGAATCTGAGATGATTGCTGCCGGCGAGGGCGCGCCAGTGTGACCAGGCGCGATACACCAGATAGAAGAAGGGCAGGTTGGGAATCCTGTAAGCAGGCGTATGGTCAGCGACACAACTCGTCCATGAATGAATTGAACATTGGGTAAACGAGTAGCACCTACACTGGTACCAGTGCAAAAGGCGCGCTGATGGGCATGCCAATGATACACCAGATCAGTCGTCTCCTGTGCAGGCTGTCGCGCTCTGTAGCGAGCGAGGATAGAATGCTCTCGACCCTGTCCTTAGGGATGACAGACTGCGGATAGATCAGCTCAATCTTCCTCTTCCCCTCCAGCTCCTTGTCCTTCTTCCGGGTAGTCAGGGAAGGCACTGATTTCAGACCCCATTCTTCGTAAGGTATCCTCTTGAGGGCCATATTTCCGTAGTCGACGACCTTTCGCTGCCAGCCCGAGTCCTTTTTCTCCCAACCTGCCCATAGCTTGGCTGCGCGCACTGTCAATTTGTCGACGAGATTCGGCTTGTCGGTCGTTGTGACATGGAGTCGCTGGCAGTAGAGCAGAGTGCGACTCTTGGTGATGGGTAGGAGGAAGAGGCGCATCGCGAGGAGGGGGCCGACATCCAGCCACGAGGTGAGACGGGACAATGCCGCACAAAGGCGTCGACGATTCGCGCAAAGAGGGAGGGGAGGACGTGGGAAGAGACGTCTTTGGTTGGGCAGAACCGTACTGGCGACGCAGAGGAGAGCGTGTCGAGTTGGTTTTGTTCTTGGCCAGGTGAAGTTCGGGATCCAAATTGTCGGGAACTGGGCCAAGAATGGTCAGGCAAACGGAGCTAAGCTTTCAAGCTTTCGAGCTTTTGCATCCCGACCAAGCGGTGACGCACATGGGCCGACGGGAGGCGAATGTGACTGGCCCAGGGAGGATGCCAATCATTTAGTGCGGGACTTGGAGGCCCCCCGGCCGAGGTGCATATCACAGGGCAGATCAAGATCAGTCCCATCTGGGATAAAGCTCCTGGAAAATTCCAAGCCCCCCAGGCGTCGTCCAGCTGATGGCGAATAGAGGCGCAGGCCTGTTGGGAGGCCGCTGGGGAGGCGATTCTGACGACGCCAACCAGGTGTCTCTGCGCATAGACCTCAACAGACAACGGAGGATGCTATCCAGGGTTGAGCCGGAGACCCAGCGACCTGCGGTACCTACCTAGGTAGATACATACCTACCTAGGTAGGCCAGCCAGCTGCGGCTGTGTCACTGTAGGAGGGCTCTGGATCACCGCGCTCACCTAACCGGACGCTGTGCTGGCATGCGCCATTAGAGCCCTTCGCATCTGGCTTCCCGCACCTCTAATTGTTAGTCCCCGCCATGGTGGAGGCGCTGGCGGATTAGCGACGAGGCTGCTGGGGGAAAATGCGACAACGGGATGTTACAGGCGTCGCCCACCCCCCTTGCCCCCCTTGTCACCTCCCTTCAAGTGCCCTTCGGACGGTATTGCCAGTGGCTGTGGCCCCATCACATCGCATGACAGTGGAGGCCTGTCTGCACCTCAGCGCCTGCTCCTACCACACCCGCGGCTCCCGACCAACTTAGCGACGCGACCCGTTCCTGACCCGTGGGCACCGCGGGTTTCTCCTGGGACTCTAGCTTCGTCAACTGGCGCTGTTAGTCGGGCGCCATTCTCTCCTTTGATCCCCCATTTTCTTACCTGCATCTCTGGATAGCCTCGTTGATCAGCGACCGGCAGATCTTGCAACAGAGCTTAATTCTCTTCTTCGTATTTTCTTCTTCGCCTTCTTTTTTGCGCTGCCAACCCTCGTCCAGCCTTGACGTTCCGTTTTGTCCTGCCGCCCAACCCGACCGACACTCCTCTCCTTCTATTGCGTCACTTGGCTATTTCGACCTTCCCAATGCACAGCCCGGAATATGCTGCGTAGTTCCCAGTCACCGTTGCTTCATACTCCACAGTCTTGACAAAAGACAACACTAGCCGCGTGGCGATGGACTCATCGTCAGCCACCGCTGCTGGCCCTTCTAGCTCACCCGACTTTCGCGCTGTGTCTGTTGGGACCAGCAATGCCACGCTCAACCATTCTCAAGCCGCTCGACAACGCCCGCCCCGATCCCTTCCTCGTGAGTAGAGAGGCAGCCCATGGACGGTCTATGACGCGCTTCCTTTTTTACTGACATGGTCTCCAGCCTGGATCGACTCATACGAATCCGAAAATGGACCCTTGACCGATGACCAGATGCGGCTCCTCCGGCCGCCGCAGCGATCCGTTCTACCTCAACATAATTACGACCCAAGCGAAACAGAGCGCAGGATATCCAAAGATGGCTTCGTCGACTGGGCGCAAGACCCTCTATCTCTACAGCGCAGCCCCCCAAACAGGCGGCTGACGGTTCAGAAGCTGCTCAGGGGTCGCAGAGGTCAACAGGGCAGGAAGTGGGATCATCTGCGCTCTGCTGAACCTGTCGTCGTAGCTGCCTATGCGCCGCCAGCACCGGGAAACACAGGTGGTGCAGCCGCTGTCTGGAGACACTACGTCCAGTCTACAGTATACGGGCGTGCCCAGGGAGAGGACTCTGAGGTTGTCGATCCGGAAATGCTGGATAAGCTGCAGCCTGACTTCAACCGGCCGTTTGACAACCCCCTTCACCCACACGAAAGCCGGTCCTCGAGAAGGAGGAAACGCACGCGAACGGTGGGCGAAAGAATCTGGCGGGCGATTCTACGTCATCCTCTGGTGCCGCTCGTGTTTCGACTGACGGTCATGATTACTTCGTTAATGTCGCTGGCCATTGCCACGCGAATCTTCGTTCACGAGAACGCGCAGGACAGAAGCAGTGCGGAGCGGACGCAGAGCGTCGTCGCCGTCGTCGTGGATACCGTTGCAGTTCCATACATCGCTTACATGCTGTGGGATGAGTACACGGGCAAGCCACTCGGTCTTCGACCCGCTACGCAAAAGATTGCCTTGATCTTACTGGATCTCTTCTTCATCATACTCAAATCAGTGAGCACGGCACTGGCGTTCGAGAGCCTGGTTTACCACAATGATCGGGGGGACGCGAAGGTGGCACAGCTCTCCAAGGCTCTGTCGGCTTTTGTATTCGTGGGGCTCGTATCGTGGACATTCAACTTCATGGTGAATATTTTCAGGACGGTGGCAAGGCTAGGAACGAACGAGGGCTGAGCAGGCGCAAGTGGGCTTTTTTTCGGTTTCTGGTCTCTGGGTTGAGAGTGCAAGGATACCTCTATTGGTCTGGTGTTTTCCCCTCAGCGTTCAGCCCTGCGGGATTGAGGAGCTTGTGGTTCTCATTTCCTATTCATCGGCTCTGATGGTGCGGGACGCACACGCCGAATTTTTTATGACATGATAGGATGGCGAGACTGACTGCGAATACCTTTCACACAGCACATGATACCACAGCATATTTTTACGAGCTTGGCTCTCTTTTATTTTCGCAGGACGGCTGAATGTACACGATGCTCTTGATATGATTAAAAGTGACAGTCTGCAGCCCTATAGGAAGCACACAGCCGTTCGACATGCCACCCTGAATAGCAGGCGAAACGGCTTCTGCACAAAAGGGATGGAGGGGTTGCCAAAGCAGGTACGTACCCATCAGGTGTAGACCAGGGCGAACCTACTGCCGATGTGAGGCTCCGCTTTTCCCAAACCCACTTCCACCTCACCTCCAACCACGCCGGGCTGCACTGGGCTGGGCTGGGCTCTACTGCACAGGTAGCCTGCTCTCTGTCACGTAATACGTGACTCTCCAGATCACGCCGGATAACCCCCCTCACTTCTCTCTGACCTTCCTTCCATCGCATCTCTACTCACGACCTGCAGTGCCTTGTCCACGTTCCTGGCCATTACAGTACGAGGCGCTTCGTCTATGGTCCTGATCGTACCTGTCCCGCGAGTGCCCCTGTCGTGCTCTCCTCCGCTCGTCCCCTCTCGCACCTGCTTTCCGTTTCCAGAACGGGTCGCATGCTGCTAGACTGTTGGCGCCTCTCCTTCACGCTCTGACGCACTATATCGCAGCGCACTCTGAGACCTGTGCTGGCTCGACCGCACTTCACCTCACTCGAACGCATTACGACGCGGTCCACTACTTCGAACACCGGCTTACCTCGCCACCATCGAGGGCCCTGGCATACATAACGACCTGCATCCATCAAACCCAAGCTTCCTCTCCGACAGCTTATCCCCAGACAACTTAGACATTTTACCTCAAGAAACGCAGCGCGACTGCGTCTTGCTAGTCATCTTTCCAAACACCCTCGCGGCGCCCTGTCTTGACGATGGCGACGCCCAAGAGGACCAACTCGCCGGCGGCGATGCCTCCCGCGCCTAACCGCGAGGATGCTTTGGCGACGTACGCTTCCGCGCTCATACTGCCACGACACACAGGGCCCGGCGCTGACGTTTTACAGATGGAACTACTTGGAGGCAGGCATAGAACGCATCATGCTTCACTTGGAGTCCGGTATCGACATGCATACTGTAAGTCCAACTTGTACACCATACCATCGTTGACACAACTGCCAAATGCTCTACGTCCGACTGCTAGCTGACTTGCATGCCACTCATAGTACATGGGAGTCTACACGTATAGCCTCACCCGCACCCCCACGCCCTCGACGGTTTGCTAATATCTCGTTCGCAGCGCGGTCCATAACTTTTGTACCTCCCAGAAGGCTATTGGTCTAGGCGTCAGTGCGGCACCCTCGATCGGCAGTGGAAACCATAGGGGAGGTAAGCTGTCATGGGCTCGTCAAGCTTTCAACCTGTTCTGACCACCATGTTGCACGTAGCCCATCTTCTTGGCGAAGAGCTGTACAAAAAATTGACCGACTACCTGGTTGCCCATCTCCAGGGACTCCTTGCCGAATCTAAGACGCACACGAACGAGGCTCTTCTCGCGTTCTACATCCGAGAATGGACTCGCTATACCAACGCTGCGAAATACATTCATCATCTGTTCCGCTACCTCAACCGACACTGGGTCAAGCGAGAGATGGATGAGGGTAAGAAAAACACGTATGATGTTTACACATTGCACTTGGTACAATGGCGGGAAGAGCTGTTCAAGAAGATCTCCGACAAGGTCATGGATGCCGTACTGAAGCTGGTTGAGAAGCAGCGAAATGGCGAGACTATTGAGTTCAGCCAGATCAAGCAGGTTGTCGATTCGTACGTCTCCCTCGGCTTGGATGAGACCGACCCTACGAGATCGACGCTCGAAATC
This sequence comes from Verticillium dahliae VdLs.17, assembly GCF_000150675.1. Taxonomy (NCBI): domain Eukaryota; kingdom Fungi; phylum Ascomycota; class Sordariomycetes; order Glomerellales; family Plectosphaerellaceae; genus Verticillium; species Verticillium dahliae. Next base: position 450,131 of record NW_009276937.1, read on the forward strand.
TACCGATTCCACTTCGAGAAGCCCTTCCTCGAGGCGACCGCAAAGTATTACCAGAACGAGTCAAAACACTTTGTGGCTGAGAACACGATTGTGGAATACATGAAGAAGGCCGAGGAGCGGTTGGACGAGGAAGAGGAGCGCGTGCGCATGTATCTTCACGCCGACATACTGGCGTCGCTGCGGAAGACTTGCGAGACGGCTCTCATCACGGATCACGCGTCAGTGCTTCGGGATGAATTCCAGGTTCTACTCGAGAATGACCGCGAACAAGACATGGCTAGGATGTACGGTTTGCTTCTTCGGATTCCCGAAGGCCTGGATGCCCTCCGTCAAAAGTTCGAAACCCATGTCCGTAAGGCCGGACTTGGTGCCATCCAGAAGGTGGCCTCTGAGAACACGGAGAAGCTTGAGCCCAAGGTCTACGTCGACGCTCTATTGGAGGTTCATACCCAGTACTCCGGCCTCGTTTCCCGTGCTTTCCGCGAGGAGGCCGAGTTCACGCGGTCTCTGGACAACGCCTGCAAAGAGTTCGTCAACCGCAACGAGATTTGCAAGAGCGGTTCAAACAAGTCTCCCGAACTGCTGGCCAAGTACACTGATGTACTCCTACGCAAGAGCGGGACCGGCATCGAGGAGACCGAACTGGAGAACACCTTGACACAGATCATGATTGTTTTCAAATACATTGAGGACAAGGACGTTTTCCAAAAGTTCTACTCCCGCATGCTGGCTCGTCGCCTGGTGCACAGCAACTCGTCCTCAGATGATGCCGAGACGAGTATGATCAGCAAGCTGAAAGAAGCTTGCGGCTTCGAGTACACCAACAAACTTCAGCGCATGTTCCAAGACATGCAGATCTCAAAGGATCTGAACAACAGCTACAGGGAGCACTGCAATGGCTTGGAGAATGCCAAAAATATCCTCGACTCGCAGTACTCCATTCTGGGTACTGGTTTCTGGCCACTGCAGGCTCCCAACACCAACTTCACGCCACCAGCGGAGATCAACGAGGAGACAGAGCGCTTCTCGCGCTTCTACAAGAACAAGCACGAGGGTCGTAAGCTAACATGGCTGTGGCAGCTCTGCAAGGGCGAACTGAAGGCCGGCTACTGCAAAGCAAGCAAGACGCCTTACACGTTCCAAGTGTCCATTTACCAGATGGCAGTTCTCCTCCTCTTCAATGAGAAGGACAGTCATAGTTACGATGACATTGCAGGCGCAACGCTCCTGAGCAACGAGGTGCTCGACCAGGCGCTGGCAATTCTTCTCAAGGCAAAGGTGCTCCTGATCTTCCCCGAGGGCAAGCCAGAGTCAGGCAAGGAGCTGCGGCTCAATTACGACTTCAAGAGCAAGAAGATCCGAGTCAACCTAAACCTCGGAGGTGCCAAGGAAGCGAAGCAGGAAGAGGTGGAGACAAACAAGACCATCGAGGAAGACCGCAAGCTTCTCATTCAGGTATGGATACCTTGTGACAGGATTCACGCTCCGTGACTGACAAATGTGTAGTCTGCCATTGTTCGTATTATGAAGGCAAGGAAGAAGATGAAGCATATGCAGTTGGTCAGCGAAACCATCAACCAGATCAAGACACGGTTCGTGCCCAAGGTTCCAGACATCAAGAAGTGTATCGAGATTCTTCTCGATAAGGAGTACCTCGAGCGCCTCGAGGAGGATGAGCTCGGATACCTCGCCTGAGCGGAGAGTATGGCTTGTGAATTGGACTTTGGTTGCTTGGTCTGTCCTACGGGGCAGCCGCCGGAACGTGCAGAGAGTATGATCAACAATGCCTGCCTCAGCAGCGGGCCCAGAGCGACACTTCAACAATTGGCCATGACGCATGGTGAGGTAACAACAGGTCACGGGACGGGACAGGGCGGCAAGGCTCGTGGACGGGGCGAGCTTGCTTTTGGAACACCCGAAAACGGATTCATCATGGTGTTGGGATGGATGTATGAAGCAGCCGGACCAGGGTTTATATGGCTCCCGAGGTCCGTGACTTGCCCAGGCAAGGGCAGATAGCGGTTTATCACGATTTGAGCGATGCTTGCTTCCTTCCACTGTGACATTGTAGCCCTGGGCAGCGAGATTTCTGTTGTTCCATGTGGCGAGGTCTCCGGATTGCTCTCAAATGCATGGTTCATCATCGATGCCTACTACAGGAGCTCCTCAGTCATGCCGCAGGAGCGGGCTTACTTACACAAGGCCCTGCTCCAAAAAGGCCGCCGGCAAATCAACAACCTTGGCCCTCAGGTACTCTCCCGTCAGCTTGCCGAGCGTGTCGTAGTTGGAGCACGCATTGTACCCCCTGTCCAGATGGTCGTGCAGCAAGAAATGTACGGCGTAAACGTTGGGCAGCTCGAACCGATCAATCGGCTTGCCCTTGTACTCGCTCGGCCCGAGCAGGGCCTTGATCCTGTCGACGGTCAGGAAGGACCGCAGCCAGTCCCACTGGTTGGCGTGGCGCACGAAGAAGCCGACGTTGCAGTCGGACGCCTTGTCGCCGGAGCGCGCGAGGACGATGCTGCCGAGCGGCGCGCGGACGGTGGGGCCGAAGGAGGCGAGGTCGAGAGGCGAGGGCGTCTCGTACGAGGCCTGCTGCCGAGGGTACGTCTCTGTCGTCTCGGGCGCGGACATGGCGATGGTGCGGGCGGCGGCTGCGGGCCAGAGGCAGTGGACCCTGTGGTTGAGCTCCCGCTGCGGCAGGAGGGCGACCCAGTACTCGTAGTAGGGTTTGGGGACGACCTGTCGGAGGTCGTTGGAGAGGGAGGCGCCGGGGGCGGACTGCAGGAAGACCTCGAGGACCCAGCGGTTGAACCCGTTGGGTATGTCGGGCCGCATGACCTCGGGGTCGGGCGACTGGGCGAAGATGCGGAAGTCGACGATGGAGAGGTCGAGGCTTGCCGGGTCGAGGGGGGAGGTGCCGTTCTGGTGGAACTTGAGCGTGGTGAATTTGGAAATGTTGTCGCCGATTGCGTAGCGAATCTGGTCTTCTGTGATCTTGCACTTCTCCTCCATATCCAGGCCGCAGAGGTAGATGTGCCATTCGGCCTGGAAGCCCGCCGGTGCCGTGATGCCCACCTTGGTCGTCGGTGGTGGTGGGCGTCCACGGATGCCGGTCACGCGGACGCGGTCCGCCTCGACTTGGGTCATCTGGACGTTGGAGACGTCTGCAACGACATCACAGTTGTAGTAGAGTCTATCGGGTCAGTTTAGTTGGTTTGCTCGGTCCGGATGTGGTTGGAGGGGCACATACGGGCCTTGAATCTCGTACACGAGCTGCGACAGGACTGTGCCGACATTAACGCAGCCTCCCGTGTTTTTCTCCTTCGCGATGACACACTCGCCGTTCCACTCGACTTCGGCAATGGGAAACCCCATGTTGACGTGTCGTCCGTCCTTCATGAGGTCCTTGAAGCCGCTGTAGTAGCCGCCTGTGACATAGGCCGAGCACTCGATGAGATGGCCAGCCACCAGAGCCCCTGCCAAGCAGTCGAACTGATCATCTCTCCAGCCATGCCACCATGCAGACACGCCAATGACCGGAGCGGCATCAGCTACCCTGCCACAGATGACAATGTCGGCACCCTCACTCAACGCGCGGGCGATACCGAGGCCGCCGAGATACGCTTGCGCGCAGATTGGTTCCATGCCCCATTCTTCTAGCCTCTTGCCATGCATCAGGCTCTCGAACTGCTCTCCTTCCTTGATGAGGCGGTTCACTTGGCCGGTGACGTCGTCTCCTTCGACCCAAGCAACGTTGAGGGCGAACCCAGCTTCAGTGACCATGTGTTGCACAGCCTCGGCCAAGAGCTCCGTGTCGCTGGCCCCGGCATTGACGGCGAGCTTGGTGCCGTTGGCGGCGAGGGTGACGATGGCTGGCTCGAAGCATTGGAGGAAGGTCTCGGCATACATGGCCGTCTTCATGCGGTCCTCCAGGCTGAGCTGCGCCTTGGAGCCCGCCTCGGTTGCTTGCAAGTTGCGGATCTTGCCGCTGCCGTGCACTGTCATGGTCTGTTGGCGGTTAGTCAAGCTCGCGAGGGTATGACGGCTGGGTTATTGACCATCTCAGATAGCCAGTCGCCAATGACAGCATCAACTTCCGGGTCGGCGGCCAGATCCTTGATCGCGCGGGAGCGATCTGTGAAGCCGCCGGAGCATCCCGCAATGCGGACTGCTCGCCTGCGCGCTGTAGATGAGGCCATGGTTTGCCGATTGACTGGCCAAGGGTGGTTCGAGTGAGTTCTGAAGTATGACAAGAGGTCGGTAGCTATATCTAGGCAGCTTCATACGAGGGTAGGCGCGAGGACGCAAGACTTGGGCCTGAAGAAGGGTCGAGGAGGGCCAGACGTTCGCCGCCTGGCCCATAGCCAGTGACACCTTTAAATCGCCATGGCCAAGGGCGTAAGCTCGGCCATGTCACCAATCCGGTGCGTGGTTCGACGGGTAACATCGTCCGCACACGCGACGTTGGATGTAGTGCCGTTGAAAGGGACAAGGGGGAGGGGCAGGACGTAAAGGATGCTGGCGCCGCGGGGTTGGGTCAACTGCCCCCTACCTAACGCAGTGCGGGGAAGCTCGAGTCAAGACTGATGAACTGATTGAGCTCCACTGACTCGGCGACGGAAGTTGGAGGTGACGAGACGGCTAGACAGCTTCGCTTTTGAAATCACGAGGTTTCGACGGGTTGTTACCGAGACGTTATTGTAGGCGGTGTTGTGATGACGGAAGGGTTGGTTCGTTCAAAGCGGCAACCCTAGCATATATTCGAGCTCGAACTCGTCTCGACGTGCCATGTCGCATAGCCTTCACTCAGTCGATTCCACCAGTGGCAGATGTCTCCCATTACAAGTCAAGACCACCTCAGGATCGTTCGATTCGCCTCCTGTATAGCGCATGCCGACGCCGATGCCTTCAAGACCCTCTTCCTCAGCTCTTCGGTTCCATAGCATCTGCTGCACGGCGCCGTCCTTGGTGCACGAGATGAAGCCCATCGGCCACTGGCTCCGGCCCAAAGACTCTCGCACTCCTTTCGTCGCCGTCCTCTCGCTGACCAGGAATGCCAGCACTTTGGAGCCCCGCCATCCCACAGGGGCACCAGCAAAGGACCCCTCAAGCTCGCGAATCAGCGCAGGGCCGGCCCTTTGGCTGCCGGCCTTGCACTGTAGGATGACCCTCAGGGGTTGGCTTCTCTGCTTCTCACGGAGCTCCGGTATCCTCCAGATACCCAGCAGGTCTATGCCATAGTCTGAAGCACCGCCGACTCTACGGGCTTGGACGCCATACTTGGCGAGGGTCGAAGCAACCGTGTACTCGTAGTGGGTCCCGACATACACGGTGGATGAAGTGTTCAGGCTGTTGCGCTCTGCGTAGGAAAGGAATGTCTCCAAGTCAGAGTGGTGGCTTGTCGGGGGCTCTGGGAAAACAAAGTCACCGACGGCTGGTCGCTTGGATGGCGAACATGACGAGAATGTCCGCGCCTGAAAACGCGTTTGCGCTGAAAATGATACTGAAAGTGCTTTCTGAGCGTAGGATGTAAAACAGCGTGGCATGAGCCGCAGCTGGCGCGTATTCATCGTCTTGATGAGATCCAAAGAGACGACGTAAAGTTTCTAAAGAAAATCCGGGCCACAAGCCTTGGTCGCGTCGTTCAGGTGAGTGTCTGATTCGCCTCAAGAAGCAGAATCCAGGGTCAATTCAAAGGTACTTACTAGTGGCTGTGCAAGAGATCAAGCCACAACCCACACGGGGTAGGCCTGACCGCTTCCCAGGTCGGAAAGTCATGCCGCGCTTGACCATCATCCCATTCGATAAATCAGTTTATCATGGGATGGGAACACGAAGATGAGCACCCCTGTTTAGGTGGTTCGTGAACATTTCCAGCACCCAGACGTGAGTCCTTTCCACGAAAGCATTCAGGACAACAACAATCTTTACCGAGACCGTCGAGGCCGTACAAAGGCCAGCCAGCAGCACGTCGAATGTACCGCATTGGGCCATGTTGCTTCTGAGAAGCTCATCAAGAGCACCATGCTCGCGCCAGCTGCAGCTCAGGTTGCAGCCCCATTCTGAGATTCGTGCGAGGGCATCATGTCACCAGGTCACAAGTAGCTTGCTGCGGTACTGTAGAACGCAGAAGGCCTTCCATACGCGCTCTACGCTATCGCAGCCCCATGCTCCCATACAAGACATCAGAAATATTGGCATCATTGCTCATGTCGATGCAGTAAGTGCATCATGGCTGTAGTACGCCGCTCCTCGGCCCTGACTCTGGAATATAGGGCAAAACGACAACCACGGAACGGATGCTGTACTATAGTGGTGTTACAGCACGTGTCGGCGGTACGTTGTCCACCTGGAGTTTAGGGCGTGTCCCAAGCTTTTCTCGTACGATGCTCGCCGTTCTAATGAAGTCATGGCAGATGTCGACTCTGGAAACACAGTGACTGACTTTCTCGAGCTTGAGAGAGAGCGAGGCATCACGATCCAATCGGCGGCCATCACCTTCAACTGGCCCCTGCAGGAGGTCTGCCCCCCAGGTTCTCATCCCAAGACCATCAACCTCATCGATACTCCTGGACACCAAGACTTTCGTTTCGAAGTCGATAGATGTCTGCCGGTTCTCGATGGAGCTGTCTGCATCATTGACTCGGTCAAGGGAGTCGAGGCACACACGGAGAGAGTTTGGTCCTCTGCTCAGGAGCACGCCATTCCACGCGTAGTCTACGTCAATAAACTCGACCGAGACGGCGCATCCTTCCGCAAGTCGGTGCTCGAGGTAGGCACGCGGCTCAATGGCTGGCCATTGGTCTGTCAGATCCCCTGGTGGGAAAAGGAGAACTTTGTCGGTGTCATCGATGTCGTCGATCGCGTCGGCTACCGGTGGAAAACCGAGAAGCAGAAAATCACGTATCGGGGCGAGGCCTTGGACGAGGCTCTTGCGGGCAACAAAGCCCTTCTTGACGAGGTTGAGATTGCGCGTGAGCGTCTCGTGGAGGGTTTGGCCGAGCTGGACGAACCGATAATGGACCTGTTCGCCGAGGACCCCGCAAAGATCACAAACCAGGTCCTCAAGGATGGCATCCGTCGAGCCGTACGAAGAGGTGACGGCAAGGCGATTCCCGTCTTTGCCGGGGCCAGCTTCCGACATATCGGCGTTGAACCCCTGATGGACGCCATCATCGACTACCTGCCCAGCCCCGATGAGAGGCCGGATCTGCATGTCCAGACTGGCGAGGGAAAGCATAGCCTTGCAAAGCTTCTCCATGAGCATTCGGAGAAAAGGGGGAAGCACGCCAGGATAGCGGCAGTCGCCTCCGTATTCAAGGTTTTCAACCATCCAACGGAGGGCATGCTGAGCTTCGTCCGCGTCTACCATGGCGAGCTGCACCGCAATGCGGCCCCTTGGAACACACACGCCCTCGTTTCCGAGTCGCCACTCGGTCTGCTCCAAATTTCAGCGGCCAAGACCGAGGTCGTACAACACTTGTCGACCGGCCAGATCGGGGCCATGAAGGGTCTGAAGAAGGCGCGCACGGGAGACACGTTGCTCGCTACCGTAGGGTCCAAAACGCTTCCCGAGGGCCTGAGGCACATCCAGATCCGGCCCCCCGAGATCCCCCCCGCTGTTGCGTTCCTCGCCATGGACCCCTATGGCAACGTGGCCGCGCAGGAGCTGGAGACGCTCCTCGACCAAATGTCACGCCAGGATCCAAGCCTCAGGTGGAACCGCGACGAGAAAACCGAGCAATTCATTTTGCAGGGCATGGGCAAACTGCATCTCGAAGTAGCCTTGCATCACCTGAAGCAGAATATGAAGGGCCAGGTCGACTTTGGCACCATCGAAGTCGACTACAAAGAGTGTCTGACCACGTCCACGGACCCGCACACCCTCGTCTTTGACAAGCCCGTCGCCGGCAAGGCCGGCAAAGTCACCTGTACCGCCGTGCTCGAGCCCCTCGAGGACCATCACCGCCAGTCCTCCCTCGAGCCGGACCTCGTTCGGGACGGGAACCACATCCACATCATCATTCCTCTCCCCGCCGACGGCAGCGAGCTCAGATTCGATACCCGCGAGGCCCGGCAGCAGATGGTCAACGGTGTCGTGGCCGCCATGGCGCGGGGACCCCGTCGCAGCGCCCCCGTCCAGGGATGCCACGTCACCGTGACGGTCGACACGGACCCGTCGGGCCGTGGACGGGTCCGACGGGCGGGCCACTTTA
>NW_009276937.1:458449-462483 GCF_000150675.1 Verticillium dahliae VdLs.17
CCAATGTATGAGTAGCTACGCACCTTATTGAGCCTCTACGAGACGAATGCATCACTTTAGCCATGCTGTGGACACTGCTCATGCTGCCTCTTGACCCTTCTTGCTCTGAACGACAAAGTATTTTCCCGCAGTACGTTGCGCGGTGCCAAGGGGATTCCATGCCTCTGCCGTCTTTGCATCTTGATCCACAGCGGCCTTGTCGCCCTTGACACGCCTCGGCCGTTGTCGATGTCCGAAGGCCACTTCCTTGTTCAAGGCCGACCGCAGCTCTGCGAGCCATACCGTCGTCGCCACCCGCCCGCGAGCCGTCTCGTCCCGCAAAGCACGCAGCGGCTCGACACCCCTTGTGTCGACGGCCTGCACGTCGCGCACGAAGCGGAGGTGCGCGTGTAGCGCGACCAGCAGGGCGGACGTGGCTTGAGGCCTCGGCGTCGTGCGCAGGGCCGAGAGCGAGAGGCACAGGCGGCAGGTCGTCGGCGAGATGTAGTCGGTCATGGTGGGAGACATTAGCGGTCCCGAGAGGACGCCGGGGCAGATCCAGCACGACATCAGTTCTGGCGCCCGGCGGCCACGTGCTCGAGGTCAGCGACCGGTCGGCCGAAGGCAGCGCGAGCGCCATTGACGCAGGGAGCATTTACGCGCCGCCGGACCCCTACGACAGCGTGACGTCGCTGCGCGAGAAGAAGTCGACGCGCATGGTGGAGATTGTGGCCAAGGTGCCGTTCAAGGAGGTGCTCGACTTTGATCAGCATCTGCGGAGCAAGACGGGCGGGCGACACTCGATGACCATGGCATTCGACAGCCTCGATCGGGTCGTGGGACAGCGGGAGAAGACGCTGTAAGATGGAGAAGTGTACAATGTGTAAATGCTCAACTGAAGGAGCTGCCCCCAATGCTAAATATAGACTGTACTACCATCCCTTAAGAGGACATTGTCCCGTCTTATCACCGCCGCCATGACCCAACGCCAGAAGAAATGCATTTCCGTCAGTCTACGACACAAACTCCCATGTGCCAGGTAGGCTTTTAGCCCCCCTCCTTAGGCCCCCAAACAGCCCCACCCTTCTTCCCATGCCGTCTAGATGCTGCGCTTGGCAAGGCCGCACTTTGTCAAGCATTCCTCCACGCCGAGGGCAATGCTCGCAGGAATGGCGCCGCGGACACGGTCAATGTCCTCGCCGGCGATGCTCTGTCCAAAGGCGGCAGCAATGACATCGTCGCTCATGGCGAAGGATCCGTCGAGGGCCTGGAGGGTGCCAAAGTCTTCGTTTGCGAATGAGGCTACGAAAACGGCGGGCTCACAGCTATGATCATGTTAGTACTTTCATTGGGTTTACAGGAGTCAATGAAGCAACTCACTCTGGGTTGAACTGGGTATGGATGGAACCTTGGTAGAAGGGCGTCATCATGAAGGGACACAGCTCGGTGCGGATGACGCGCCGGCTGCCGTCCGCATTGAGGATGCCGTTTTCGGGCACCATTTCGGTGATGAGGCGGCCCGAGATGACCATTTGCAGCTCGGCGGAGCGAGGGTGGACATGGAGCGTGTTCATGCCACAGGGGTCGACGCGGCCGAGAGCCATGCCGGACGAGGTGCCGACGAGGGCCGGGAAGGTGACGCGGTTAGCGGCAACGAGCTCGCCGCCCTTTCCTGGCTTGGGCTGGGGCTGGTTGAAGTTGAAGATGAAGTCTTCGTTGTTGGGCAGGAGGCTGAAGTACTCGGCGGCACTGTGACGTGTCAGCGTGACTGTTGACGTCGGGAGCCGGTTTAGATGAAAGACTTACTTATCAGCGAGCCGGAGCTGCTTGGTCAGGCTCGTGGTGGGAGTGCTGTGCGTGGTATTGGTGTAAGGTACACGGACAGTGGACGGCATAGCCATGGCGGTGGAGGCCAAGAGCATGGCAGCACTCGCAAGAAGGGTGGAAGAGTACATCTTGAACAGGCTCGGAGGCGATGGACGTCGTGTGAAGGCAGTGGCTCCTTGTCTTGAGGCTAGGAATATTGAGGCTAAGAATCTTGAGACTAGGAATATTCAGACTAGAAGAGATACTCAGACGGTGAAAAACTGCTGGCTTTCGTGATGCTCAACAGGAGATAGAGATGCTCTGACAAGGCCAAGACCATCACATATACTTATACGTCTGGTTCATGCCCATTTTACGGTTTGTCCTGACCCCCTACCTCTCGCTCCCACCTAGAAGGATCGCAAGCCTCCCGGACTGGATGGCATCCGATGGACGACGCAACTTGACCGACGCAAGATCCTCTGGCCATTCAGTGTCATGGTCTCGGCCCGGTAGCTCAGCAGCCGGTGGGATGTCTGTCAGCTCAATGTATCCAGGTAGAGGAGTTTTTTTGGACGACTCTAAAAATTGCAGCAGACACACTGGCGTCAGATGAGGGTGGAATGGCCGAATTCGCTCCGCCTCGCAAAGAATGGAGTTGAGCGGACAGCCGACAGCGAACTTGGTGTCATCCGCCTGTCCTCCCTGAGGCATTGGATGCACGTCAGTGTCGTCCTCGCAGCGTTGGGTGCTAGTGCTGGGCTTTTTTCGGACGCTGTCAGCAGCCCGCAGCTTGTCCGGCAATGGATGTACCCGACAAGAGGCTGAGCAAGTGCGGAGAGAGGGGCCGTTGAGATGGTCAGGATGGTGGTGGACATGTTTGCTATATTGGCTAAGGTATTGTGTGCCGGAAGGTACCGGTGCCTTATGTAAGCCAGCGACAGCGTGCACAAGAAGGAAGCGCTTGTTCCAGGGCTGACTGTCGGCTAAAAATACAAGGCGGCCGCTGCGTGAGACGGGAAGCGACAGAGAGAGAAAGCGGGGGTAGCATTGCTGGCCGGTGCTGCTGGCGCGTTGCGTCGCAGTTGGCACGCTGCCTGGTCACAGTAGGCTAATCGATCCGGCTCGTTCCACGCCTCCCGCCATACCTTACCTTATTGCGGCGAGCGAGGGCCAAGCCAAGGGTGCACGTGACCTACCTAACCTACGTGGGACCTCGCTCTTGTGTTGGTGTCAACAAGATGACTCGGATGGAGCCGGTTCATCTGATGCAAGTTGTCAATTTCCACGATGGGACACACTATCGAACGCGACACTTTGCTCGTCCTCTCGGCCGACTCATGTCTGTTTCTCGTCTTTCTTTTCGTTTTCACTCATGCCGTAGAGCGCCCGAACAAACAACGACAAGCTGTCTTGCCCTCGACGGCTTGCCTGGGACATTCAGAGTCATCAGCACCGTTGGGGTTTCCATGTACAGCGCCTCCTTGCATATGAGACACGTGGAGACGGAGGCTGCGTCTGCTGTATGCCACGCTGTCAGAGTGCCGGCCCCGATGCCAAGTCCATGGAGCCCAGGAGCGGTCATTCCTCGAGGATATACATACAATGCTTTGCTCATTTACAATCACCTTGATTGCATCATACATTATGCACCCGCGTCCTCGTGCCGAGAGAGTCGGCATGTCGACAAGACGCCGCATGCACTATGGCACAGGCCCTTTAATCATCGAGTGGTGATGATGGTGGAGGCAGCGAACACACAAGGTCCAGCATCAGAGCGTCGCGCCGCTGTACATAGTACAAGTAGCAACAAAGACCCCACCACGTAGGAGCCTGGACGAAGGCCTGGGAGAGCGCCAAAGGGCCTGGATGAGGGCCAGAGAGCCTGGTAGAGGCTCATCTCGGTTCATCTAGCGACCATCTTGCGCTCACTCTCCCATTGGCCCTGGTGCCTCGGGCGCACCCAGGCAAATCTCTATCCTTGAAATGATGCCCCCCCCTGCGATGGCCCTTGACAGAGTCTACCCCATTTTAGAGAGGAGAGGGGTGGGATGATTGGGTGGTCCGCCCTTCTGCAGCACAGCTCTGGTCGCATGAGGAACCAACGCCATCTGGGGGTTGGAGCGAACGGGCAAGACGGGGGCAACCGACGTCCTGCTTCATTTTCCCCTTGACTTGCACAAATTCAAACACAAGTCCGTCCCCCTTCCAGAACGTCCCTCTCCACCCAACATGAAGATCGTCACCCT
>NW_009276937.1:462583-464925 GCF_000150675.1 Verticillium dahliae VdLs.17
CAAAAAAAAAAAAGAAAAAAAAAAAATAATAAAAACACCAAAAAAGTAAGTGTTATTGCTTTCAAAGAGACGTTTGGTATTAAAAAAACAATACCCCCCCCCCCCCCCCCCCCTCGTCGTTTTCCAGGTTTCTCTTCTCACCCTCAACTCCACACACTCTTTTCTGTCCTCGTTGACCGTGCTCGCTGCTCGACTCTGCTCCCTCACCCTCCCTGATCGTTTCACTGCATTCTTTTTTTTTTATTATTATTATTGGGCCGCTGGCTCCCATCGTTCCTTGCGAACATTCACGATCTTTTACACGCCCACGCGCACACCTTTTTGCTCATCTCGACCGAGTCGACCTTTATGCTACTTCTCTCAATGTCATAGCATTACCACACGTCGACACACGACACACAACGTTCCTTCTAGCGCGCCACGCGACGCAGCACATCGCACATCATCACGCTCGTTACCAATCTCCCCTCCAGAGGATCGACGACCAGACACGACGATCGCAAGTCCCGACATCCAACAGCCCACCACGATGAAGCTGTTGCAGCAGTGGCAGGCTGCTGCCCTCCTTCTCTGGGTCTCCCAGGGCGAGGCCCAGGCCCACGGTCACGGCGCCCACCAACGCGCCCACGCTGTCCGTCGCCTCAACCACTCTCACAACCACAACCTCGCCGAGAACCAGATCCTCGGTCGCAGCAGCATCGTTCGACGGAATTCCCAGGGCAAGGCCCTCTGCTCTCTGCCGAGCCATCCTGATCTCGTCAAGGTCCCCGGCGCTAAGAACAGTGGCTTCGCCATGAGCCCCGACCAGGAATGTGTCGAAGGCAGCTACTGCCCCATTGCCTGCAAGTCGGGCAAGGTCATGGCCCAGTGGGAGCCCGGCTCCTCCTTCACCTATCCCTCTTCCATGGTATGTTGCTCATGGGGCGTTTTTTTCTTCTCTCCGTGTGTGTTTCGTCTTCTCCCGCCCCTCGCTGTGGAATGAAGGCAGCACCCATGCTCACAACGTCATGACAGAACGGCGGATTGTACTGCGGCTCCAACGGCGAGCCCGAGAAGCCCTTTGAGGACTCGCCTTACTGCGTCGACGGAGCTGGCACCATCACGGCTGTCAACGAGTGCGGCAAGCCGCTCTCCTTCTGCCAGACCATCCTCCCTGGCAACGAGGCCATGCTGAGTCCCACCGTTGTCGACAAGTCAGCCACCCTCGCCGTGCCTGACCCGAGCTACTGGTGCTCCACAAGCGCGCAGTGAGTGACACGTGCCACCCCATTCCTCTCATGGGATGCCATGACTGACACGTGGACCAGCTTCTATGTCAACCCGCCTGGCGTCCAAGAAGAGGGCTGCATCTGGGGGGACGAATCCAAGAACATTGGCAACTGGGCCACCTACGTCGCTGGCGCCAACCAGGATGCCAAGGGTCAGACCTTTGTCACCCTCGGGTACAACCCCAAATGGGAAGAAACAAACATGAAGAACACCATGCCTAGCTACGCCGTTAAGATTGAGTGTCCCGATGGTGGCTGCAACGGCACGCCCTGCTCCATCGACCCCTCCCAGAGTGGCTCAGGGGAGGTCACCAGCAACAACGCTGGCACCGGCGCCGGCGGCTCTCAGTTCTGCGTCGTCACCGTACCCAAGGGTTCCAAGGCCAACATTGTCGTCTACCCCATCGGCGGATCTGGTGGGGACAGTGACGACGACGACGAAGACGACGAAAAGGACGATGACAAGGACGATGAGGATGACAAGGACGATGAGGATGACAAGGACGACGACAAGGAGGAAGAGAAGAAGAAGGAGCCTGAGACCACACCTGTGCCTACTCCGACCCCCACACCTACCCCGACGCCGACGCCCACACCGACACCGACTCCCACTCCAGAGCCTACGACCGAGGAGCTCACTACGTCGAGCCTCATCAAGGAAACCTCTTCCGAGAGGGAAATCGAGACGTCTTCCGAAGTGCCCCGCCCCTCGATCAACCCCGGTATTTTCCACGAGAACGAAGACAACTCCACGTCGTCCCTCTCCTCGTCGTGGTCCGAGTCTTCGGCTCCCGTGAGCCTCGCCACCAGCCGCGTCGACGTGGCCCCTGCGCCTGAAACGCAGCAGGCCAAGCCCACCAAATCCGACGAGAACGAAGGTGCTCGACGCGGTAGCAGTGCCGCTGCCGGTCTCATCGTCGCCATTGTCGCCGTCGGCCTACTCTACTGATTGCCAATTCGTCATGACTCTTGATTCTTCTTACCTCCATCTGTCGAGGCCATTTTATTTTTGCATCTAGGTCCGACTCACCCCTCTGTGGTTCACGTGCCGGTCTACTTCACGTGGCATCTATC
>NW_009276937.1:465654-482782 GCF_000150675.1 Verticillium dahliae VdLs.17
GAATGGCCGACCAAGGCGTCGGCCATCGGCAACGACGGGCTACGCTCGTGGCGCCGAGGACGGCGGAAGCGGCTCGACGAGTGGCAATGTATCCCTCATGAGGCCCTGCGCGATGAGGGACGCGACCATCATCTTCGACGTCGGCGAAGCGTGACGTCGCCGTCGCCGCAGACGAGGCCCTCGTTTCGGCCGCAGCCGCGTCGCCCGCCGTCGGGCGGCACGAGCGTCGAGGGCGTGTCGTTTGGCGACGGCGCGCATGAAGACGGCCGAGACGTGCGCGGGGCGCGCCGGGCCGGCGGCGCGTGCCAGCCCTGGAGGCGGCGCTGCTGGAAGGCGGCGGCCGTCTGGAGGTCGGCGAGGTCGAGGGTTGCCGCCTTGCGCGCCGGCACGCTGGGGTCGACGTTTGCGTCGGCGTCGGTCAGGGCGTACGTCAGCAGGAAGGTGCGGCGCGCGAGCGAGCGCCAGAGCAGCGGCCGCGGGCGGTGCGTCAGCGGAAGCAGGAGGCCGCGCTCGAAGAGCCAGTCCTCGTGCGCCGCCAGCGTATGCTGGTACAGGACAAAGTCGCCCTGGCGAATGGCCGACGCGAGAGGCGCGAACACGGCCGCGAGCTTGTCAGAGGCCTCGGGCCGGGAGAGAAGGCTCTGCGTGGGGAGTCGGCCGAGGAAGAGATTGGCAGGGATGAGGTAGGTGAGGATGCGGTGTCGATGTGACACCAGGGGCGCCGGCGTCTGGCTGTAGGCTTCCTGGAGGCAGAGCGAGGCTCGGACGTAGTGGCTGTTGGAGAGGTTGAAACGGCCGAGGTAGAAGAGAAAGGTGACGCGCTGTGCGGCGGGATATAGGGACAGTGGCGGTGAGTTGGACGAAATGTTGGTGAATATCTGCTTCGCAAGCTGGGTCCGGCGGCAGGCGAAGAGCAGCTTCAGCACAAGGTTGGCGAACATGTAGACGCCAATCTTCTTTCCTTCCGGTTTGCTGTAGCGCGCACTTGTGCGATCCGTCAGGCACGTGGTGAATATCTTCTGAATAATTTCAGCCGATGTCTCGGCAATGGACTTGCGGTCATCGGCTTCAACATTGCGCAGCCGCATGGTCAGGTCAGGGCGGCGACTGACCATCATGGTCAGCCTAGACATGGTCTCGCATAATGACATGGCCGTCTTGAGCAGCATGCCGCCATACGTGGGATGGGCGAAAGCCGTTCCACAGGAGCTGTGCGCCGTCACTCCGTCAGTCGCATCCAATACCCAAGCACAAGGGCTACTCACTTGACCAATCCACTGAGCAACGTGTGTGCCGCCAGCAGGTTATCAAAGTCCACATCTCGCCAAAACAAAAGATAGTCCTTCATGAATGTGACAAATCCAGGCCATGGCGTGGCCTCGCCTTCTGAGACGTCGTCATCTTCGGGAAGACACTTCTCGATCGTCCGTTCGAGAGCCGTGCTATCTTGTTGACGGAATCCGGTGCGAAGCTGCGCGGCAAGGTTGTGGTAAGTCTGTGAGGCGTTGGGTTCAACCAGCAGCCAGTTGCGAAGCTCGTCGCCGTTTTGCTGGCGAACAAAGGCCCTGATTTGTGTGAGGAATTCAATCAGGAGCGTCATTGGCGCAGAATCGAGCGTGGTCGCCGCGAATCCCGACGTTGGGTATTGTTTGTAGTGCTCTGACAATGAGAGATGTGGTAACCTAAAGGTAAGTCGCGGTCTTGTCCCCAGTTGATGAGCCCGGTGGCCCGGTGAGAGGTTGCGATTGGTCGGTGTGATTCGGTCAATTGACTGGTCCCACGCGGGGTTCAATGTTCAATCCCTGGGTACCTACCTAGGTACGCAGACATGCTCCTAGTGAGAAACTCATGCATGTCAACGATAGGTTCTTCAATTCAGCCCTCTCATTTGGCCTTGCCTATGGTCGTTGTCGAGTCTGAAGATGTGCTGAGCACCGCGGACCATCAGGTGCCTCGCCAAAATTGATCATCCAAATGTCATTACGGTATCTACGTCTAGAAACTCTACACTGACTCGATGCGTTGCACTACCAGGGCTGTCGCAGCACCTCCGCCGTTGCAAATGGCCGCAACACCATACTCACCAGGCTTCAGCTGGTGCAGCAGAGTCGTCAGAATCCTCGAGCCCGAGCTTCCCAACGCGTGTCCCAGCGAAATAGCTCCACCCAACGGGTTCACCTTCGCATTCTCCAGTCCCAGGATCTAGAGAACAACGATTAGCGATTGGTTCACGACTGGACAGCAGAAATTGACTCACCTTCTCATTGGCCTTGATGACGGCCGCAAACGCCTCGTTGAACTCCCAGATGGCCACCTGGTCCTTGGTGATTCCAGCGCGCTTCAGGGCAATGGGGACTGCAGATGCTGGTGCGATGGGGAAATCGATGGGGTCGACAGCCGCGTCGGCCGAGCCGCAAATCTTCGCAAGTACCCTCGATCCGGATCCGTACTCTCGGGCAATTTCCTTGCTGCCCAGGACAAGAGCGCTTGCGCCGTCGTTCAGGGTAGAAGAGCTGGCGGCCGTGACGGTGCCAGTTCCATCCCGGACAAAGGCGGGCTTCAGCGTCGGCAGCCTCTCGAGCTTGACATCGTTGAAGCCTTCGTCCACCTTGATAATGGTGTCGCCCTTTCGGCTAGAGACCGTTACCGGGGCGATCTCTTCATCAAAGGCATTCGCCTTCCACGCGGCCTGCGCGCGCTCGTAGGACTGCACAGTGTACTGATCCTGCATCTCTCTCGTGATTTCGTACTTCTTGGCTGTGCTCTCGGCGCAGATGCCCATGTGGATATCGTCGTAGGCATCGGTCAGACCATCCTTGATCAAGCCATCCTCCATCTTGACGTGCCCAAACGACGGAAGGTTCGACGAGCGAGGGACATAGTAAGGTACCCGCGTCATGTTCTCCATGCCGCCGGCAATCTGGGCTTCGGACAGGCCGAGTTGAATGTTCTGCGCCGCCATGACAACCGCCTTCAGGCCAGAGGCGCAGACCTTGTTGATGGTGATGGCCTCAACGCTCGAGGGGAGTCCGGCGAAGATGGCAGCTTGCCGAGCAGGAGACTGGCCAACAGAGCCCTGAAGGACGTTTCCCATGTAGACATCGGTAATCTTGGACACGGGTACTTTGGACTTTTCGAGGGCCGACTTTATGGCGACGGCGCCCAGTTTCGGGGCGGGCACGGTCGTGTAGGAGCCGTTGAACTGCGGAACAAACACTCGTTAGAGCTCAGCTGACACGAGTAGTATCAATCACCACGAACCTTGGCCGTCGGGGTTCTGGCGGCGCTGAGGATGTAAGCATCCCGAATCTCCTGCTGAAGCGCGGTTCGCGTGGAGAACGGACGAGCGGCGAATTGCCTGGCCACCTGGCCAGAGAGCGCCGTCGTTCGCCAGAGCTGCATGACGGTCATTGTTTTGAGCGAAGTAGAGGCGTGGACAGCGAGGTTGTGGTACGGGCGAGTTCGCAAAGTCTGTAATGGCGAAAAGAAAAGGAAAGTTGGGAGGGCGTCACAGGGGACATGTGAACGCGACCTTACCCCGGATTTGATGGCGACCTCGGGCTGCCTCGGCTTAAGAATGACCAACTATCTCGGGAACCTGCGGGGGGAGGCGGGGATTGACGTTGGCTGCTATTCCCATCGGCCCCGCACCCTGCCCAAAAGGCTCCGAGTCCGACGCTGTGGGGGTTGGGGTTTGGGGGGTTCTGGGGCACTTCTCGATTTACTGATTCCGAGCAGAGCTGGATCATACCCTCCGGGTATGAGCCGAACTTCCTGCATGAAGTCACTATTGTCAACGGCTCGGCCTCTGGTTACTTAATGCTTTAGCCAAGGTAAAGCGGCTGGATGGTTCGTGCTCAACATGTCACTTTCTTCGCGTCAGGCAAGCTGTTTGTTGTATCTTTAGAACGGCCCAGTAACCCCCTGATGTCACATCGTTTCCCGGAATCCAGAATGGCACAAAACCCAGCGTACCTATGCCACCAGTCCACAACATTGGCCTTCCGGCTACTCGAGTCGCCTAGCAGTGGCTTCGGCGCTCCGTTCTGGCGATACAGTAATATTCAACTGTTCATGCAGTGTTCTGGATAGCGGTGCGGTTCCCTTACAACACTGACCTATCCTAGTTAAGATGCTCAATTTCACGCACCTGGGCTCTTCCTCTGTCTATGTCTCTCCCATGGTCCTCTGGATGATGAGAGTTGATCGCCTCACTTCCACTGAGTCCTTGAAAGCGAATACGGGTTGCAAAAACGCGTGTATGACAACGGGGCTCTCTGGATCCTCGACCATGACAGCGTACCTGGGAAGCAACGAGCCCAGAAGACCCCTGGCTCGTTGATGGCTGGGCCTACCGTGATCTATCAATGACAGTCACTTCCAGCCTCACCCTCATCCAGTCTGATTGATGGGTTCCTTAAGCACATGGCGTGAAGTCTATGACTTTGCCATAGGTCTCGCTCCTGCCATGTGGCTCTGACGAAGGTGCTGGGCATCTAGCAGGTACCAATGGATCTATAAGCGCGTTGCAAGCGTTAGCTGGATCGCATCCCGCGTTGCCCTCTTTTGGGTAACTTCCAACCTTCCTCCCAAAACAAACGTTCCCGACGGCCCATGATAGACTACAATGTGTTTGCATTCGGGGATACTTTGGACAAGAGCACTACATGACACGAAATTAAGCTGTGCTCTATGGGGCCAGGAAGGTAGATAGACATCTGAGAGGAAAAGCGTCCACCGTATATGACATGCCGGGGTTCAGAGCCAGATCGCGGTATGACGAGAGCAACGTCGGGTACGCGTTCGATTGTTAGATTACCGAAACGGAATTTTTGGGCCGTGCATGGATTTAGACACAGCCCAAAGCGGTGCAGAGTCGGTATAAGATTCCAAATCGCGCAACGCCTCATGGGAGCAACATCTTCCTCTGCCGTCATGGAAGGCTGTCTCACAACTCGCCATGTGCAGTAAACTCTCTGGACTCTTCTGGGCGAGGGAGGGGGCAGTCGTGCTGCGGAACGGTAAGAAGTCCCACGATGTCACGATGCCTCCCAAGTGAGCAATACCGTAGATGCTCGACCTGCTTCCATCTCCCACTTCGCACCATCAAGGTAGGCCGATAACCGAGTGGATGATAGCAGCCTCTATAATCGTCCTCTGGATGTTGGGCATTGCATACCTTGATCCGCTTCAACCGTTGTCAAAGACAGCGAGCGACTGTGGCGATTGGCCGCTGGGGCGCTTTGAGCGCGCTGATTGGCCATCGAATGGCCTCGCCCGCCGGCGCACGATGAGCGGGTTCTGATGAGCGTTGCACATCTGATGGCAAAGCACCTTGTCCTGTCTTCAGCTCAGGCTTCCTTTCCTTCAACCTTCTGCCAAACCCACCTGACAAATCTACTTCGTTTCGCCCCTGCAATCCACCCCCGACGAACCTCATGCGACCCGACTACACTCCCCTGTTTTAAATAACTGAGCACGCACGAGATAGATCGGGACATCATCACTCGTTGCCAGTGCTTTTCGGGATCTGGTCATCCTATCGCCAAAGCAGCCATCTACCCATCTGTGCACGCTCTGACCGACAAGCCAACATCCGACAGCATGTCTACAGCCGCCAGGCGTCGCTTGATGCGCGATTTCAAGGTGCGTCGCACGCCAGAGCATCATCGCTCCGATGCGTCAACGTGTTTCTAACTTTGGACGGTAGCGAATGCAAACAGATCCTCCTGCCGGCGTTTCCGCCTCGCCAGTACCCGATAACGTCATGACATGGTACGGCGAACCACCTCACGTGGATGATTTGTTTTTACTCACGACGGAGAAACAGGAATGCTGTGATCATTGGTCCCGCCGACACGCCATTCGAAGACGGCACGTTCAGACTGGTGATGCAGTTTGAAGAGCAATACCCAAACAAGCCACCTGCCGTCAAGTTCATCAGCCAGATGTTCCACCCCAACGTCTACGCTACAGGTGAACTCTGTCTGGATATTCTGCAGAACCGTTGGAGCCCGACATACGACGTGGCAGCTGTTCTCACCAGCATCCAGAGTCTACTGAACGACCCCAACACGGGATCACCAGCAAACGTCGAAGCCTCGAACCTGTATAAGGACAACCGAAAGGAGTACACGAAGCGGGTGCGGGAGACGGTGGAAAAGAGCTGGGAGGACTAGCCGTGCTCGGCGCTGGACAACATGCAGCGAGCCATCTTCAAATACCCTCGTCGAGTATGTGCTTGCCTGTGACAGCCGGCAGTGTGCGAGACGAAACAGAAACATGACGGGTAAGTGGCTAAAGTAACCACTACTCCATCGAGCGCCGGGTTCTTTGTTTTTGCCATCAGGGTTGTCGGTCACTGGTTATTGGCGTCTGGATTGCTTGGGTCTATGCTTTGTTACCATTCGGCGGCGTGGAAAGGGATACGATACGATCGACTACCTATGTACCTAGGGCGGGCAAGATAGCTACAAGAGATGAGATACGAGTGGCATCGATGGCTGCAAATGTGTGGTCTATGATGCTGACACCACAACGTGCCTGGCCACCTTGAGGCGGACATCTGGAGATGCTGCAACTGGAGAGGCTGCAACTTGCAACTTGGCTGCCACCCTACATCACCCCTCACCATGTGATGATGACTTGGGAGTCCCTCAGCCGTGGAATGGGTTGATGCCAATTTCGCGGGGTGGTGACTAGCGCTAGGTATGGCGCATTGCGTCGAATGATTAGCGACCCGCCCACTAAATTCCGCGGTAGGTGACACCTATTCGGCCCCTGCCACAGCGAGGAACTCCCTCGCCCTGACAAGCCTAAGGCAGGCACATGAAACCACCACTGTGGAAAGGTAGTCCTGGCTGCTTGGTTGTTCAATCTCGCTCGCCGTTACCAGGTGCCCACCACCATACCACAGTCAACGCGAATTCCCTCCACACCGCGCCGCGTCCACCGACTTCCCTCCCTCACCCCCTCTCTCCGTGATCCGTCTTTCTCGCCCTTCACCCCCTCCGAAAGACCCAGCTCGCTGTCGAACGATTCCGACATGCGTGGTACTGCTTGACCACGCCCTGAATCCCACGAGCCCATCATTGGCGCACCTCGGGGTCTCCCGCTCTCTGTGTGCTCCGCAACGTACCGCAACGCAACAACAAGCCCCTCCCCCTGATTTCCCGACACCACACCTCGTCGAGTCCTCAAGTCCTCCACCCGAGTTCCATGCTTCGACCCAACACAACGCATCTGCTGGATTTCCTCCGTCGTCATCATGTCTAGCGCCAACAGCATTAAGGTTGTCGCCCGGTTTCGGCCGCAGAACAAGATCGAGTTGGCATCGGGCGGTCAACCGATTGTTTCCTTCAACTCCGAGGATACCTGCTCTCTTGACGTACGTCACCTTTCACAGCTGCTGTGACCTGGAGGTTGCGGATGAGATGCGCAGCTTGCTAACATGTATCTGCCGTCTTTTCAAACAGTCCAAGGAAGCACAGGGCGCCTTTACCTTCGATCGCGTGTTCGATATGGAATGCAAGCAGTCCGACATCTTCGACTTCTCCATCCGATCCACCGTCGACGATATTCTCAACGGATACAATGGCACCGTTTTCGCTTACGGCCAGACAGGCGCTGGCAAGTCCTATACCATGATGGGTTCCAGCATCGACGACGAGGAGGGCCGAGGAGTCATTCCTCGCATCGTCGAGCAGATCTTCGCCAGCATCATGTCCAGTCCCAGCACGATCGAATACACTGTGCGAGTCAGCTACATGGAGATCTACATGGAGAAGATTCGCGATCTGTTAGCGCCGCAAAACGACAACCTGCCGGTCCACGAGGAGAAGAGTCGCGGAGTTTATGTCAAGGGTCTGCTCGAGATTTACGTTTCCAGCGTGCAGGAGGTCTACGAAGTCATGAGGCGGGGTGGTAACGCCCGCGCCGTGGCGGCCACCAACATGAATCAGGAGTCTTCGCGATCCCATTCCATCTTTGTCATCACCATTACCCAAAAGAACGTCGAGACAGGCTCGGCAAAGAGCGGCCAACTCTTCCTTGTCGATCTCGCAGGTAGCGAAAAGGTCGGCAAGACGGGCGCCAGCGGCCAGACATTGGAGGAGGCCAAAAAGATCAACAAATCTTTGAGCGCCCTCGGCATGGTCATCAACTCCTTAACGGACGGCCGATCCTCTCACATTCCGTATCGCGACTCGAAACTGACGCGCATCCTGCAAGAATCTCTCGGAGGCAACAGTCGCACGACGCTTATCATCAACTGCTCGCCTAGCAGTTACAACGATGCCGAAACCATCAGCACCCTGAGGTTCGGAACGAGGGCTAAGGCGATCAAGAACAAGGCAAAGGTCAACGCCGAGCTCAGCCCTGCCGAGCTCAAGTCTCTTCTCGGAAAGGCCAAGGGACAGATCACAAACTTTGAGGGTTATATTTCCAGCCTGGAAGGCGAGATTCAGATGTGGCGGTCTGGAGAGTCTGTCCCCAAAGACAAGTGGGTAGCCCCACTCACCGACGGCCACTCTGCCCCCAAAGCAGAGGCCAGAGCACCTCGACCTTCGACGCCTTCGAGACTTGTACCGGAAAGTAGGGCGGAAACGCCCGCCATCTCGGAGCGCGCAGGGACGCCCAGCCTGCCGCTCGACAAGGACGAGCGGGACGAGTTCCTGCGTCGTGAGAATGAGCTGCAAGATCAGCTTGCTGAGAAGGAAAGCCAGTATGCCGCGGCCGAGAAGGCTCTCGGTGAGACCAAAGAGGAGCTTGCCTTCCTTAAGGAACATGATAGTAGAACCGGCAAGGAGAACGAGAAACTTACAGCAGAAGTCAACGAGGTCAAGATGCAAATGGAGCGCTTGAGCTTTGAAGGAAAGGAGGCACAAATTACGATGGACGCTCTGAAGGAACAAAACTCGGAGCTGACGGCCGAGCTGGACGAGGTCAAGCAACATCTCCTTGATGTCAAGATGAACGCGAAGGAGAGCGGAGCACTTCTCGACGAGAAGGAGAAGAAGAAGGCTGAGAAAATGGCCAAGATGATGGCTGGCTTTGATCTCGGCGCAGATGTCTTCAGTGACAACGAAAAGGCCATTGCGGATGCCATTACTCATCTAGAGACCCTGCGTGAACACAGCTCTGGGGGCGACGCTGTTGCGCCCGAAGAATTCCATATCCTCAAGTCCAGATTTGAGGAAATCCAGAGCATCGTCCGCCAAGCTGAGCTCTCAGTCTATCGCTCATCTTCGAGCGAGGCGGAGACTCGCCGCCGTTTGGAGCTCGAAGACCGGCTTGCAGCCGTGCAGGAGGAGTATGAGTCGCTGCTGACTCGCAATCTGAGCGAGGCCGACGTTGAGGAGGTCAAGGCCCGTCTGGAGAACGCTTACTCGAACAAGCAAACTGCATCTCTGCAGGCTGTGGATGAGCTCAAGGCCGACATTACCCACAAGGCCGCCGAGAATGGCAGGCTTCAGACTCTGATTGATGATCTGCAGCAGCGGGTCAAGGCCGGCACCGCCGCGCCCATGGCCAACGGCAAGACAATCCAGCAGCAGATTGCTGAATTTGACATCATGAAGAAGAGCCTTATGCGCGACCTCCAGAACCGCTGCGAGCGCGTTGTCGAGCTTGAAATTTCGCTCGACGAGACGAGGGAACAGTATAACAACGTCCTCCGGTCATCGAACAACCGGGCTCAGCAGAAGAAGATGGCCTTCCTGGAACGCAACCTCGAGCAGCTGACACAGGTTCAGCGACAACTCGTCGAGCAAAACTCGGCCCTCAAGAAAGAGGTAGCTATTGCCGAACGAAAGCTCATTGCTCGCAACGAGCGTATCCAGAGCCTCGAGAGCCTGTTGCAGGACAGCCAAGAGAAGTTGGCCTCCGCAAATCACAAGTACGCTGTCCCCTGTGCCGTCCCTATTCTTGTCGGCGGTCGTTTCTTTCCTACAATCACCAGACCCCGGTTGCCCTGGGGCTACTCATCCCGCTCTCCCACGCCTCGTTACCGCCTGCAATCCCAACACCCTGTGCACAGTAGTCTCTCTATTCAAGATGTATCTAACGATTGGTGCCTTGTAGATTCGAAGTCCAACTTGCCGCAGTCAAAGAACGCCTCGAGGCGGCCAAGGCCGGCAGCACGCGCGGCCTGAACTCGCCGTCGCTCGGCGGTTTCAGCTTTTCCGGCGCCGGCAGCCGGATCGCCAAGCCCCTCCGCGGCGGCGGCGGCGGCGGCGAGCCCACGGGGCCCAGCATCCCCGTCATCAACAACATTCAGCAGAACGAGGGCGGCAACAAGCGGAGCAGCTGGTTCTTCTCACAGAAGTGAAGGGGACTCGGCGACGAAGGCAACCCGCTTGCATACCAGCAGCGTTCCATCCCGGTCGACGGCACAGCAAAGCGGAGGCAGGATGACGCTGCTTAGACCGCCTTGCATCTGACAATTCTGAGTTTGGACACTGTATTCAAGGCTGTGTGTGTTGTTTGTGGTACATGGCCTGACTGTTACTCCCCTCATCTTCTTTGTTACTATACCACTTGAGCAGAGCGCCGGTTGGGAGGTGCACAGAATTATAGATGTGCCGGCGAAACGGGCATGAGAGCGTGGATACATGGAGCGGAGACAGAGGTCGCGGCTACGCTGCTTTGATTTCACGAGTCGTCAGAACAAAGTATGTGTGGCAAGTTGATGGATGTGCTAGGCTTGGCATTGACGGCCTAAATGAGAGGAAGGGGAAGTGGCTTTTGGCACGATTACATGATGGTTGAGAGCCTCGAGAGGAGAGATAGACCAGAGACCCCCCGTTCCCGCATATATGCCGGACTTCAAGTGTTATGACAACAGAACTCATGAAATAAAACGAATGGATGATACAGCTCCAAAAGCATGTGACTGAAGTGTATGCGAGAAAATCCAATCAACACCAAGAAAATATGACTCGACAGGCTCACTTGCCGGCTCTCTGTTGCTCACGATATGGCTAATTCCAAGAGGAGCATTGAACATCATTGAGGTCAAGGTCTGTCCATCTGAAGGATTCAGTCTGTTCAAAGCGCCACTTTGACCGCAAACTCAGTAGGTATCAAGAGGTAGAGAGGTTTAATGCTTTCGTGTGCTCTGTGCGTGGAGGAGCATGTACTCAGGAATGATCACAGCAGCCATGATGAGAATGCCAGCGATGCCGACCAAGAAGACTTTGACGTAAAGCTGGACAAGACGGCGCCAGGCGGCGGCGGAGAAGGTGTTCCAGGCCTCAGTCATGCTGACATAGCCCTTGCCACCAAGGACAGCTGGGACCACGGCGCCGCCAAAAGAGCGGTCAAAGGGGATTATCGTGTCATCAGCATCGGGCAATAGCGAGGCCTGAACGCGGACGAGAACAACGTGAGCAGGAATGACAAGCAGGACAACAACAGCGAGGCTCGCCAGGACAACAACGACGTCCTTCCAATTGTTGTGATTTGCGTTGATAGCCCCGGCAACCAGAGAAGGTGTGAAGCGGGCGATCTGCGTGACAAGCCACAACAGGGCGACGGGTCGAGCAGTAGCATCGAACGTGCGGCGGAAAGCGGGCGCGCGTGACCAGAACCGAACAGGAGAACGGGGGGTCATGACGATATGAACCCACGCGGTATCCAGCTGAACCAAGGCCAGGGAGGCAGGCAGGAGGGCGAGGAAAGCAAGGCTGGTGGGGAGCACAAGCGTAAATATGACCAGAATGATGGAAGTTAGCAGCGTATAGGCGAAATAGCAGGCAAAGCCGCGGAAGAAGGCACCGAATCCGCCATTAGAGCGAACCAGACGAGTGGTGGCACGGATGCTCGAGGTAATGGGAAGAGTGCGGCCAGCCGGGGTGTGGACAGCAGGAGCGCGGCTAGCGGAAGCGTGGCCAGCAGGAGCGCCAGGAGCATCAGGGACCTTCTTCGGGCCGTTGTGGAAAGCCGCGTCATCAGCGAAGGACGCAGTCTCGTCGTCATCCAGAGAGACACGGTTGTAAGCGTAATCGTTCTCATCTTCGACCATGGCTAGCACGGGAAAGACTCGCTGGAAGGTGTAGAAGGTCTATCAAGTCAGTCGAGTTAATATTTCAGGGTCTTACACAATGGGCACGACTTGAGAGACATACGATGATAAGAAGAGGGACAAAGATGATCCAGTCGATGAGAACAATAAGCAATGACCAAGGAGGGAGCTGATCTTGGGTGGTGTTGGTGTCCCTCTTGGAGAGGGACACCGGACTGTCAGCAAGTCTTCTGTAGACAGCGGTCGCGATAGCGACGCCGGAGCTGACGGGTAGCATGGTGGCTAGGACGCAGAAAGCGATGAAGAAAGCAGCATGGGGGTTTGTGAATGAAAGCGATGCTCAACAGACGTAAGGTTGGGAAGAAGCTAAAGTTCCGAGGTGAGCTATGAAAGTAAGAATGACTGATGAGAATGAAATGCGATTTGGCCTTGTTGCGTGACAACAGTCGCGAAGCGCCCGGCTTGCGGCACAGTCGGGTGGGGTCGTGCAAGGTAACAGATGCACAGCCCCTTCCAGCTTCCATCGCCACCTGCCTACCCGTCTACGTATCTGCCTAACCACCTGCCAGAGGCGAGGCAATGTAAGGTACTTTATGTTAGGTACCTAGCAGGCTGTCATTGAGCTTGCTCCCGAATTAGGCACTGTTGTGCCACTGATAGTTGTTTCAACTCCGGGGATCAGTGAAACCTCGCCCATCCCCTTCCAAGGTACGCAGGGTCGATACCTGGGATAGATATTGTGTCTTCGTCCACACACCCGGCAGCAGCGTCTGTTGTACTCTATGACCATGCCAGTGAAGCCCCTTTGCACATTCGCCACGAAGTACCAAGCCAGAGTCCTATGTACCTTAGGTATGTATCTTCAGAGCTTGGGCAAGATTCTCGATTTTCAGCCCTGTACCTAGCCCCTAGGTGGCTGATGCCACGAGACATGCCAAGAAAGGCAAGGCGCAGGCGGGGTCTGGGGTCTGTCTTCCATTCCTTGTGACATCAACGTGCCGTCAAACACAAGCAGACACCGTAATGTAGCTCCATGTTATAGACACAGCCTGGACAGCATAGCTGCTTAGCTTATGAGGCATCTCTTGAGCTCGTAGGGAATCTCTTCTTGCTAGAATTCATAAATACATCACCGAGACGGCCTCAGGCCTTCGGCGCACACTCCACATCTGATGAGACCTCACCTTGATTCGACGACCACCTACACGTATCCTCCCTGCTGGAGGCTCGTTTCTTGCATGTCAGTCAAGCATACAAACAAACATTGAATGTACGCATGGGAGGTGCCGCAGGCAAGCAGGAGGTGGGTCACTACGACAGGAGATCGAATGGCGGGACATCGAGTACAGGCCTCAGATGGCCGAACGGACATTGATTGTAATTCACAGGATTGTCCAAGAACTACGACTCCCAGGCGCTATTTTCTGTGTTCGTTTCCATCATAATACACGTTGGGTCAAGAGTACGAGCTCTGCCTCAACACAATACTTGTAGCCTCAAAGTTGTATGAATTTAGCAGGTTCCTAAGTACGACTAAGGAAGATCATCATTCATGAACCGGTTGAACGCGCCACGAGTAGTCAAAATTTTGCTGCACAGACGAGAAAGGGTAACATGGACAACCCAGATGTTGTAGCGCGAAGATTGCGACTCAGAGGTTAATAACAACCATAGTTCCGGTGTCAGTAGTGCCTATCTTAAGAGCTAGGTATCTGTGGCCCACTTGTGACACTGGACAGTAAGGTACCATGTAAATCAGCACCCCACCCAGAGCTACACTTGCACTCACTTTACCACTACATGCTAGAAGCTAGCAAACAACATACAACAGTGAAGGAACTCGGCCTACCGAGAAGGAAACGAACGAGCATGTCTCATGATACGATACCCAACCTACTGTCACTCCGCGGACCTCGTTCTGCTAGCGGGCGTGGTCGGACCACAGCCCCCCCAGGCTTCCCCTCGCGAGCCACCAATGACCAGGCCATCCAAGGCACTGACGATGATGCGGCCGCCTCCCGTCTTAGTGCCGTCTCGCTTGGCTATCTCCAGGACTCGTTTGCCCAGTACTTTGTCCAAACACAAGCGTCGCTGGCGCCGCGTCGTCTGCCTATTATCAACAGAGGCGAGTTTTGACCTTCTACCCACCGACGTGCTGTTCTCGTGCTTGAACGCAGGCTGACCTGGTAGTCAGGCACATACACCAGGACATGTGCGCTCAACCAGCTTGTGGACTCATTCCTGGCCGAGGATGATCGTTCGTTTCCGAACCAGTCGAAGGAACGGCAGATCATCTCGCTTGGCGCAGGCACTGACACGCGCATCTTCCGTATTTTCGGAGGGCGGGCGTGTCACAACCTGACATATCACGAGCTGGACTTTCCTGTGACTGTAACCAAGAAGTCGCGCCTTGTGTCGGCAATACCTCACATGAGGCGAGTCCTCGGCGAACAGGTGCCGCAACCGGATGGATCATGGAGCTGTCGCCCGCCTTCTGGCGGAGAGTACTATTGTCATGGCATTGACTTGCGTGAGTTACCTCAAGGCGGGAATTCGCAGTTGAAGGGCTTGAAAAACAATGTGCCTACGCTGCTGATATCCGAATGCTGCCTTTGTTATCTCGAAGCTTCAGCTGCCGAGAGTACGGTCCAATGGTTCGCAAAACAGATTGAGAACCTCGCCTTGGTCGTATACGAGCCCATCCGGCCTCATGACCCATTCGGGAAGATGATGGTTTCTAATTTGGCGGCTCGAAGGATAAGGATGCCCACATTAGAGAGCTACCCCTTGCCGGCGGACCAGGAGGCTCGGCTCCGAACTGCAGGCTTCAAGCATGCGAGCGCGCAAACTATCGAGTACATTTGGGAAAACTGGGTGTCGCCCCAGGAGAGAGAAAGAGTCAACGGTCTTGAGGGCCTTGATGAGGTAGAGGAATGGCAATTACTCGCTGATCACTACGTCGTGGCATGGGCTTGGAGAGGCGAAGGATTCGGTGGCTGGCAAGGTGCCTGCAACAACGATGAAAGTAGGTAGTGTTCCACGGCATACCTCTCCTGGAGGTGCATCGTCTACAAACGCAAGCCCGAAGGTAGGGGCAGAATATGCACGTTCGAAACCTCGTCTGAACTAGTATACACCCATGCAAGGTAACAAAAACAGTCTAAGAGGACTTGCGCTCAAATGCAGTCCACTGGCCTTCGGCAGGCTTCTCCTCCAGATCTTCCCAACTGCAAAACACGTTAGCGTGAGCTCCAAGAGTTTGTGCAGCAGTCCAGCCTTACACTTTGGACCTGACCATAGTATCGACTAGGCCAAGCTCGCCCTCAGCCACCTGGATAACCTCCTCAATGAGACCCGCCCCGATCTTGATCTCCAGCTCGGCAATCCTGTATCCAGTCAGTCAGTATCGATATACCCGATTGACGCGCCAGGGAGATGTGCGTACTGGTCCGCCGTCAGCTGCGGCTCCTCCTTCCACTGCAAGGGTTCCTCGGCTCTGAGATCTTTGCGCTCGGCGAGCACCTTCTGGTCAGCCCTCTCAGCCTCCGTCCTCAAGCCCTCAGACCCAGGACCCTCATCAGCCTCGCCGTCCCACTCCTCAAGCCGGATATCACCCTCCTCGTGCTGCTTGCGGACGATAAATGTCTTGTTACCCAGCTTGACAATGCGGGCTTCACTGCCGTCGAGACGCCCGCTGGCGACACGGAACTGCTCAGGGTTGCCACCCAGCTTCTGGGACAAGTCCTTGTTTTCGGCGTTCCACTCCTCGTAGCCGGGCGGCACGGCGGCCTCAACGAGCGCGAGGCGATGCTTGGTCACTGCTTCAACCGATTGGCGGTAGAGGGAAGACTCAGGCATCTGCTTGAGCCTGTCGAGAGTGCTTCCGTAAAGGTAGAGCAGTGCGGACCGGGGGCTGTTGTGCGTCCAGAGACCTGTGAGGCCTGTCGGGGTGCCGGGCTCAAGGTAGCGCGCCTTCTGGACGCTTGCCAGGAGGCGGAATGTTTGCCGCATCTTTATGGGCTGTCTGTCGATCGTCGGATGCGCGATGGGTGGTGATGACTGGCGGTCGTGATCAGGACATACAATGTCGAGCAACAGTTGGACCGAGTTGATGGTTAGACTTTCGATGGTCAATTGGCGAAAGCTGATTGGTAAAGTGGAGATGTTCTGGAGGATGACGGTCCATTACTAATGATTCACGTGATGGCCGGCCGCGGGGACCCATAGTTTACGCCGATGCGCGTGGGCCATGTTCGGTCTTGTCTGAAGTCAAGGGGGCTTGAGCATCAAGATTTCGAGTTCCGCTCCCCCAAACTTCCCAGGGTATACAAACCTGGGCCTGCCAATGGCGGACCTCCAGTGGGATATGGCATCCATGGAACTCACTCAGTAGGCGAAATAATCTGCCAGCCATTAATGATATCGCTTAAGTTCAACAGTATCAGGGCGAGAACCTCCAGAATCTCAGCATGCTGCTGTTTATCCCAGTCACATCAAGCACGCGAGGCATGTCAGTGGTACAACGGTTCACAAGTAGGAGAAGCTTTAGCTGCTACAGAAATAGAATCTCGTGCACACCCAACATCCGAATGCGACAAAAAGAGGTCATGCACGACCCGGCCGTGCCATCTTACAAAACTAGGTTTCGATCCTTGAGTATCGAAAAATCAACATGGGCATTCCGGCTGCGACTTACTCCCCTTACGCGGCGTTCTCACGGCTCTTCCGGTAGCTGGTCTATTTCAATAAGTCAATACTCCATGCCATTCGCAGAAGTCGTCGTATGACCTACCTCTTGCTCAACCTGGAGGCCATCCACCACAGGCGCCAGTTCGCTTAGGATTTCGTAGGCCTTCTTGTGATATTCAATCTGCGCCGCGATTAAGTCTGCCAGGTTGCGAAGAGGCTCAGGGGTGTCGAGAACCTTCATCTTCGAATTAGCCTTCTTGATCATGATCATGTCAGACAGCCTGGTTGCTTACATTCTTCATGACGCCAACAGCCTCCTCGGTCTGTGTCACGAATTCGTCTTCGGCCTTTTCGATCTCCTCCTGGGCCTCAGGGCTAAGCTCATGAGATTGGGGTTGATCACCCTGTGCGGAGCCC
>NW_009276937.1:483107-505317 GCF_000150675.1 Verticillium dahliae VdLs.17
TTTTTCTCCAGCTCGTCAAACGAGTATCCACTCAGTCACTATCGATATACCCGATTAACGCTCCACGGAGAGACGCGTAGGGGTCCGCAATCACCTGCGTAAAGTCCTTGCACTGCAAGTTTTCATAGGGTGGGAGAGCCGCACCGATCTTGATCTCTAAGGGAGCTAGCTGAGGAATCAGTCAGTATCGATATACCCGATTGACGCGCCAGCGAGATGCGCGTACTGTTCCGCCGTCAGGGGGGATAGTCGTAAGCCACTGCAAGGGTTCCTCGGGCTCTGAGATCTTTGCGCTCGGCGATCCAGTGTGTTTGTGGGGGGGGGGGGGGGGGGGGTTTATTCGGTATTTGGAGCGTTGTAGAACCTACGTCACGGCTAGCATCTTCTGATGCACAATCTTCAAGGCATCGACGCGCTTCTCCAAGTCGATATAATCAGGCGGGAGTTGGGTCTGCAGAGGAGGGGACCCTAGATGTCAGCGCGCACTCTACGGAACTTGCATTGAGGTGATGCGCAACGATCCATACCTTATCTTCAGCCTGGCCAAGCTGCTCCTTCGTGTATTGGAAGGTGCGAGAGGCGAATGGGGTGATCGAAGCCCCGAAGGAACTATGAATGGGTCCGGTCAAATCACGGATCGTGGAGTCGACCAGTCCAGCCGGGAACGAACTGGATATACGAGTGAAGCTGGACTTACGTGATATTCTTCCCGAAGTTGCTGAAGTCCATCTTGAAGTATCTCAAGCGCGTATTTCGGGCTTATGAGCGGATTTGCGATGGCTATTTATCGGAAGAGCTCGATCCGTTGCGAGACAGAGTGATTTGTCGGTCGTGATATGAGGTGATTGTTGGCAGTTGGTAATTCAGCAATAGAAGGTTGCCTAAGGTAAGGTAGGACAGTATCATCACAAGCTCTCCAAGGGGAACTACGCAGTCCAGGGATGCAAGGCACGTGCGCTGCACCCCGAATACCTGCACGTGATTGCGCTAATGTGAGCGCCTTCTGCCTTGGCAGGGGTTACATGTTCACGGTCTCCACAGGCTCAACAAGCTCGACAGCGACACGATGTGGTGGCTAGGGTCACCAAGTCGCCAAATTGATACAGACAGTGGCAATCAGCTACTCATAGCATTCTTTTCTAGCTGTCTTATTGCCGCTGTATTATATAGCAATACTTCTAATCCTCTTCAAATTACATATCTCGTCAGTCAGCAGCGCGCTGCTTATCTTCCCATGATGGCTCGACTCGGTAGCAAACATCTTGGTAGTCCTGAAGCTTTGGATCTCCCAAGGACAACTGCGAAGTTGTCCAGAACATCGTCCAATTCGATTCATTGAGCTTGCATGTACCCAATGATCGTTCAAAGTACCACTTATTGACCGGATTGTCTTTCCTGCTTCGCCAGCAAACACCATCAGGGAAACAGCCTCTGACCATGGCGTTGAAAACGACATCTGCCACGCCTCCACTGCCCTGCCGACTTCTCAGGACAGCGAACTTATCCAGGTAAGGCACAAAACGTCCAGTCTCGTACGCAGTCTTGTTATCCAAGCCAGCTGGTTTCTCCCACGTCAATATGGCCCCGCCTTCATACTCTCCAGCAATGATGATTCCGGCGAGATTATCATTGACCCGGTTCAGATAGTGCTGCAGGTCAAGCTTGCGACCAAATGAATCCTCGATCAGGTGTTGCAAGCGAGGCAAATCAATGCATTTGTCCGTAAGTCTGAGACGAGATGCACCTGGCTTTGGAGGAAGCCAGAGTTCCTTCGTTGGGTCAGGAAAGATGGTAAGCGGCATTCCGCGCTTAACCACTGTCGCGACATGCGCCTCGCTGTAGCCTTTGCCTGGGCTCTTTTCAGTCCGCACGCGTTCGAGCGGCAGGGAGGATGAGAAGACTGGCTTGTCGGTCAAGAGATTGTGTATGAGAGGATTCAGTCGGTTTCGAGTCGTGACCGTGGGGAGCGATTCGACGGTCTTAGTAGCAGCCAACGATGGGGTGCTGATGAGCACACTCGACGTAGAGGGAAGCATGGTCAACAAGCGTTTGGACAGATTGAGGTTCTTTGCGTGAATCGCATTTGAACTTGATATCTGATCCGGGTATGATGCTCCTGGCATGTCGCTTGTTTTGAGCGTTTTCATGATGGGTTCAAACTCTTGTTCGAGATTGATGAACCTGTGGCAGGGACCGGACGGCCCCTCGATTGGAGTGCCGCCCAGAGGGTCGAGGACGATGATTCTTTCGATAGAAGCAATTCGTGCAGCCGCACCAGAAGAAGGTCCAGACTGTGGCTCCAAGTCATGTTGATCGATGAACTGGAAACCAGCAAAGTATTTGGTGAGTGCGATGATCGCATCGTCTGCGTCAACGGCATCTGTTGTCCCCAAATCTCGAGATACCATCACCGGAGGTATTATTACCACCTCCTCGTTCTGCAATGCCCTGATGAGCACCTGTGGGAATTGAACCACGACGCTAGAGGGCATGAAGCTGTGGTCATGGGTCGACTTTGGAGAGAAAGATTGATCTGCAACTTTTGCTCCTGGAGGCCCAAAGACGTCTAGTGCCTGCTGGAGTCTGTGGGCCTGTTGTCTATATAGACTTCTGGAGCTGTCTGCTCCACCATCAAGGACGATGACACTGACAAGTCCAAGCTTGCGAAGCTGCGAAAGCGTTTTTGAGATGCCATGCAAAGCATCGCTGTCAAGTAATTGTGGCAAGCGCAGTTTGACGATGGCGAGGTTGAAAGGCTCGTCGAATGAGCTAGTCGAATTAGGCCGGTTCCCTTGTATGAACTGAGGCGCGTCACTGATGGACCGTACGGGCGACTTTGTGGCCCATCCAGACGGCGGTAATGACCTCGAGCGCTGATCCCCGGGTTCCGCATCCTGAGTCTTGGTCAGAGGGGCGTACTTTCTCAGATAACCCTGTGCATCTCGCCTGGTTGCTGATGCTTGCAGCACAGACACAACAATGTCCTGTACGATGATCAGAAGAGATACCTGAACCAGAGCAAAGGTGAAGACTAACCTGCCGATCCTCTGCCCTTCGCTTCTCTTCGTTCTTGGGGCCCAGGTTGTTGCTGTTTGTCGAGATGCACCTATGCAGAGAGATATGCCAATCTTGCAGCTGACACCTCCCATGCCAAGGCGTAGAATTGAACCACAACCCAAGCAATAACTGCAGGTGCAGCGGTCAGAAACGTGTACACATGCACGGGGAACAAGAATTCCTCACATGTGAGCCTTTCCGGCCTCCCTTGTCTGGGCGAAGGTGTTTGAGGGCCATGGTGCTTGATAGAGCATCGCGGGTTATACCAGAAAGCCACTGCCCAGCTTCTGGTAGAAATGTGCCGGTGTGGGATGAGCGCACTCTTTAGGTTGAAAAGGTCTTCGTCCGTCCTTCGTCCGCCCTAAGGCAGTTTCGTGTAATTGGAAAGAGACACGGTGGAACAGACAAACAGCAACTTTCGCATTCAAATCAAAACTCTCACTCAAATCAACAGAGCTGCCGAGGTTGCAACGGAGCAAAGAACGGTGAGTCAGCTCCCTGCTTTGCCCGTGAAGACCATGCCACGGACGATCTGATAAGCGGCCTGCGTTATGGCGCACCGACGCATTGGTGCTTAGCGCCTCAGAACATCGGTATGGGTCATGCTACGTACAAGGCATTCGCCATACAGATAGATCGAGAGGTAGACTCGGTCGAAGGTTGGGATTGAGCAGCTGAAAACACATAAGGGAATTGGCCGCTGCTGTTGGTCGCACGCATCTTGTCAAGGCTTGCTCTATATGAGTAGTAGAGTAGGAACCTTCGGGCTGTCCTGGATGACCTTTACGCAGGTTCTGAGACACTTATGCACAAGGCCTGACGCCCCCATATGCTACTAACAGGGTCACCCATTTCACAGGCCCACTGCTGCCTTATCCACTGGGCATGTCGCCTTGATTCAGAGGTAGGAAGGCGGGCTAGCAGGCGAGCTCGACAAGCTGCACTCGACAACCGCGATTTCGCAACGACGCAATTGACCTGCAGCACTCCACGCGACGTGTCCAGCTGAACGACCTACCACCACTACCTAAAGCATTCCGAAACCATCAACCAAGATGGCTCAAGGGTAATCGTGTTTCCGAAACCCTCGCTCCAGAAAGTAGCTGTCGTACTGATTCGAACGGGTTATACAGCTACAGCATCATAGTCGGGTTCGTGGTCGTGGCTGCTCTCAGCGCGATTGCATGGTTTCTCTCCCCGAAGGGCGAGAATCAGATGTAGGTGTCAAGTTCGCGCCTGGTCGTCATGGCAGACCCGATCACTGACGAAGCACATCTGCAGCATCTGGCGATCCTCCCTCATCCTCGCCTTCGTGAGCTGCTACCTCATGTGGGCCATTACATTTCTGGCGCAGCTACATCCACTGATCGAGCCTCGACGAAGCGACCTGAGGGGGGAGTTCCTGGAGCACTGAGGCGGCGAGTCACCTAAGGGGCAGCTCTGGCGGGGGCGGAGGAGGTGCCGCCACTGTACGATTATCGATGCACACTTCAACGGCGTTAAGGTTTCGATGGCTAGCAGCTCGCTCAAATGCGGGTGAATGAGACGAAGATTGCAAGACCCTCGACTATTTAATTCGCCGTATTCAGACCGAGAACGTGGAGAGCACGAGGCTTTCTATGGCACTATAAAATATTGCTCGAGGGGTTCGATGGCATAGCCTAGTAGATAAATAGGTCAATAGGAGCTTGTATTCTTCGCTGCAGCCTAGGCACGCTGGCGGTTACCCTATCCACTGACGAGCTGGCCAGCCCAGTTCCTCAAATGCACGAGGAGCGCCCACAGGGCCTTGCCGTCGTCTGCTATATTCGTCTCGCCAACCGAGTCAATGCCATGCAGGCCCCCAAGCCAGAGCACGGCGCGGCCTACGGCCCAGCGGGCAACAGCACCGACCGCGGCTAACACTGCAGCGACGATATATCCACAGTCAAGCAGTATTCTTAAGGCCTCAATGTTATTTGCCACCACAGCCCATCCAAGCGATCGCGCAGCTGCGGGAACGTCATAACGCCATATGACCATCAGGATCGGGAAAAGTTTGGTTGAAGACGACACAAGAAGGGCCGTAGACACTGAGTTGGGCCGTGGATAACGGCGGATCGTGCCGAGGACAACCAGTGGCGACAACGGCGACGACGTGAGGAAACGGATGCTCATGTGGAATGCCAATGTAGAGAGCGCGCAGAGGACGACTGCGCTCCTGTTAGCAGGTGATTCGCGGAGAGGGCAGGATTATGACGTACGAAAGAACATGTATTGGTAGACAATTGACTGTTGAGCTAGGCTACTCAGCTCATTACTTGTCTTCGGATCCGTCTGTTTCTCAACACGTGCCCATGTCAGGTACACGTCAAAAAGCAGGAGAAGAATTGCCAAGCGAGAGATGGAGGACTGAGGGACCAAGAGACTGAGGGTTAGATGGGTTCCGTATTTGAGAAATCGTCGAGTCGGATTCACATACATCGAAGCTGTCATCCTCCTTCATGAGAGTGTTGTGTAAAAGATGACGGTAGACCTGCGGTTTGATCAAGACGAGATCGATAAAGAGGACGACAAAGTCATGCTCTACATATTTGTCGCAGAACCGACCACAGTTCTTGCACACCGTCAACCGGATATTATGCCCACTGGACTTGTCTCCAGCACCAGAGTACTGCGTCCACAGCGTCGGGACTGGGTGTCTGCACTCAATGCAGATGGGCATGGCGTAAGCGACCGTATGGTGTGTGTAGAGACTGCGACCACATTCGGTAGCTCCTGGTGGAGGTTGTGTTCGTTGGGTATTCTTGTTGGACGATGTCCCTCCCAAGTCACCAGCCTCCCTTCGAGTGAGATTAGATAGATGGCGATGGGAAATGGCAGCGTCTTTCCAGACTGAATAAAGTGGTCAAAGCGATGCTTGTGCAACAAAGCCGTGTCCACAAGACATACTCCAACTGGTTTTCTTTTGAGCGCGTCTGTATGTCTTTGTGAGAAGCAGTCGTCGAGGGCTCCGATTTCAAAAAGCCACGTCCCAGGGCTATCCTTGAAGAATCATGAGCTTCATCAACGACTACCTAGATAACTGCAGGCCTGAGTGCATAGCATGACAGAGTGCCGAAGAACACATCACATTCGTGTTTTGCGGGTCAAACAGAGGGGGTGGGGAAAGCTGTCAACTTCAGACAGTACGGGCTGTGTACACAGGCAGCTAGCTCCTTTGGGCCTATGCCTTTCGTGGCCGATACCTCCTGAGAGGTTACGTCGTCTCCCAGCTCAATCACGAACGCCATTCATCCTACGATTCCTCAGGCGAGAAGCAGACCCCAACGGCCCATCTTTCGACTACGAAACGAATGCCACTGGCGGGTCTACAGATTATCTGCTATCAAACACCAGTCTTTCGCTCAACACAGCTCCCTCAACGCTTCCTATCTGACCTGGCAATCCGCTTGGCCAACGTCCCTCCCTCGCTACGATAACGAACCAACCCCAAGGCGCCCCCGGAGCCATCGTCAACGACGCCCACTCCGATGCAGCAACAGATGTGGCCAATGCTTCAGCACGCTTGTTGAATCTTGACTCGTTTTCCGACGTCCCGGACGCGAACGTCATTGTCTGCAGCGTCGAACCATGGCAGAACCTCGCCGGGCGCCGTCGCGCCTCGGCTCATCAGCTCTCCTACCAGCTGGTCACGATGCTGACACGACCGCTGTGCGTCCTCGAAACAGGCGCCTGATCAGCACTGACGATGATGGGGACGGCGTTTTGTCTACTGCCAAGAGCTCCTCGTCGCTCTTCTCGTCCTTCAACACCCTGTCGAGTCGCAACCCGAGCCCGCTGCCCTTCAGCCGCTCTGGCATCAACAGTGACCATCGGTCTACCAGCAACCCGCCAGACAACAGAGGACAGAAGGCCCGCAACAATAATGCCCTTGGCTTGTTAGAAAGCTCCCTGACGCAGAGCTGGACGTCGCTCCAGGGCTTCGCCTCGTCACTGATCACAGGCGAAACTGGGGTCCCTCAGTCCAACGGCAGACAGGGACCGAATCAAAAGGGATACACTGGCAGAAGCAGGCAACTCTCCAACACTTGGGGACCGCAGCCTCTGTCGGATGCGCGGCCAAGTGCTCAGGACATCGCCGCCGGATCACTGGCGCAAAGACAGGCAGCACTGAAGGTTGTGAGAACTGCCGCGATACTGGAAAGTCATGAAGGAGTGAACGGCGGCTTGGATGTCGCTGGGAAGTACAAGAGGAGGACTTCGGACGAATTTGGGGCAGAGACGCACCAAGAGGAACCGCCGATGGACCAGCTGGTGTATATTCACCATGTGCAGCCAAGCGACACATATGCCGGAATTGTCCTCCGCTACCGGTGCCGTGAGGATGCATTGAGGAGGACGAATGGACTGTGGTCGAGGGACGTACAGATGCGCCGGTGGCTGGCCCTGCCAGTGGACGCTTGCGAGATCAGGGGAAGGCCTTCCGAACCGCCATCGCGCCTCCACCAGGGCGTAGACTTCTTGGCTCCTACCCCTGACGCGAAAATTGGCGCCGAGGTGGCAGGCAGTAGCCATACGCGCGGCAACATGTCCTCAGAGGAGGCGCACCAGCAAGTTGACTTTTTTAGTCTACCGAAGACCCAAACGCCAGTCGACTTGGCCAAATCTGAAGACCCGAGCGAGCCATTGTGGACTCACGTCCGGTGGGTATCTCTGGATTCGTTTCCTCAACCCGTTGAGATCGCTAGAGTGTCCCGAAAAACCATTGGATACTTCCCTCCGCGGCGCAAGAAAAGCCTGCATACAACTTCCACAATGACAACGCCGAGGCAGTCTCTCGACGCTTCAGCAGTCATGGAGTCATACGAGGACAGCCCCGGATGTGACAGTACATTGTCTTCAAGAAGGCTGAGTACACTCAGTAACCGACCCGTCCTGTCAACAACGCCCGGCCGCTCGACGTCGACCTCAACCAGAAGCCGCGGTGGCAGCACCGGCACCGACAGTCGTCCGTCGTGGATGCGCCGACCTGGCGGTGTTGGCTCCATGGGCAAAAACGCACGCGCGCCAGGTCCGGAGAAGGACTACTTCAACTCCTGGGCCAAGAAGCATATACCTGCCATCGCTATTGACGAGCATCTTCCGTCCATATCCGTCATGGGCTCCGAGACGGCACGTATCGGATTCGGGAAGCAGCAGGAGCAGTACGACTCTTCGGTCATTGTCGAGAGCCCTTTTGACGAAGGCCAGGACCTGACGACAGCATCAAAGCAGGGGTCAGGACTTGACCGCGCTGCCGCACAAGTTGAGACCTGGCTTCGTGGTGCGTTTACGAGGCGTCCGAGCGCGAGCACGCCTGGGGCGGGAAGGCCACGAGGGGACCGGCAGCTTGACGATCTGGACCTCATAGAGTTGGCGGATGCTACTAGCGAGGATGGCAGGTTACTCGGCCCAGGTGAGCCAGGCCTTAGCACAGGGGACCTGGTAGGCTCTGAGGCGGTCAGCTCAGAGGAGGCGACAAGTCTAGCGCTTGGCGGCACAGTCAGGGGGCGCGTTGCTCACGCGTACAAAGGTTAGGATGTAGATTGAGGCACGGTTTGGCCCTGCATTGGGAAGGAAACGCAACTACAGTTGGGGACCAATCGAAAGGTCAGGCGTTAGACCGCGCCCAAGGTGTATGTTCATTATTTAGCATTGAAGCGTTGAGCGCAGCATGATTAAGTTGGTTTTGGATAGTCCATAATTCTTCGTTTGTTGAGTCACAACAAGGCTTTCGCAACACCTGGTACATATCACTACGCGAATGTCAGGAGCATTTGGGAGCTGCTGGACACCTTACACATTTTTTTGAGTAACTTGTAAGCAATGTTCAGGTAACCCGCTCTTCTCTTCCCTCATGCCATTTGTGCAGCATGCCGTGCAAACCCTACAAGACCATACATACCCTTCCGTTCCAATGCAATGACAGCTGCTTCGCATGACGAACATGGCATCTCTGCACTTCATAAATAGCCGGTGACGAAGGCAAGACGGTGTGCATCACACCTATGTTTGATTTTGGTTGAGATCAATGTTCAACGATGCCAGATCGCCGTTATTGATGCCAAAGAATTGGAACCTAAAGGGCCACTAGTCAGTTTGCGTATCTAGGGGAAGAAGACGAGCAGCTTACCAATCTTCGACATTCAGGGTGTTCGGTACTGCCTGGCCTTGGGCAGAGCCTGTACTCCAGCTGTCGCTAGGGCTTTGTCCATCCGGCACGAGACTCTCAAAGTTTGGCTGCCATAGGTTACCAGGTCCTTGTGGAAAAGAAGTCATGTTGGAATGCACCATGTTCTGCGCCTGAAGTGGGCTTCCAGCCAGCCCTGGTTCGTTCGATGAACGCGATGGAGCAAAGGCTCCCTGAGCTGACTGTCCTTGATGCGGCATGTTCCCCTGTTGCGCATGAGTGTTGCCAAATTGAGCCATGATATTGGGATCGACGCCTTGGTGGTTCTGAGGAGGTGACATTTGTGGCATTGCTGGCATTCCAGCACTATCAGGAAACAGTTGGTCAGGCTGGAAGTTTTCCCACAGCGACTGAGAGATGTTGGGCGAGTTGCGTGTCACCAGATACAGATCTGGTGGCGTGGCGGGAACCGAGAAAGATGGGTTGAAGGGTGTTGCAGGCCTTGTATGAGGCCGTGATGAGGTCCCGCCCATGAATGTGTCAGGATTTTGCCTGTGGCCAGGTGAGGCCATCGGTGGCGCCATCGCCGCATTGTTGCTCTGTCCTTCATTCTTCGACATGAGACTGGGTGTTTGTGGCCGCGACCGCTCATACGATTCCTGAGGCGTTGGAGTGTTGACACTGAAATCGATTGCCATGTCATCGTACTTCCGTTTAGACATGTCGGAGTTTGTCCGTTGTGACTGCTGTTGCTGTTGCTGTTGCTGCTGTTGCTGGTGCTGGTGCTGGTGCTGTTGCTGCTGGTGCTGCTCTAGCTGGGCCAGCGTTGAGTGCGCTTTGCGATGTCTTTTCCCTGCTGCTTTCTGGAGACGCTCCTCGAGTACTTTGTTCCCAATAATTGACTCGAAAAGTGTGTAGACCATCTTCCCCACGAGCCAGACGCGTGATACTTCCTTGAGGGCCTGCATGCACGTGCGGAGTCTGTCTTGTGTCACCTGTTGGATGGACGGAACCGGCGAGCGCATCTGATAAACATGCATGATGAGCGCCGAGAAAAGGCTGTAGACCACAAATGCTGGACAGTAGCGCAACTCCTTATGAGCTGCCAGGTTCTCGGTAATGGAAGTAATCATCGCGGCTGCTTGGAAGGCAATGTTCCGGGACGGATATGGCGAGTCGTCGGGAAACCGAGTAGCCACGCCGTTGGGTGGCATGTGAGCTCTGTGAAGGAGGCATAGGGTTGTGTAGTAGTTCGAGTGCAAAAGAGCCGACCAAAAGTGATGTCGCGCAACCTCCCAGTACACAAGCTTCGGGCAGTTTTGAAGCCAATCTGCCAAGGCCATGTCGCTATGAGTGAGGTCGATGGCGTTGCGTTGCCGTCCCTTTGAAGCCACCGAGTACTGCTGAGAGAGAACCAGGCCCATAATCTCGCATAGCTTGACGTATTGCATGAAAAACTGCACGTGAATTGGATCCGGAGGGTATTCACTTGAGCGATCGGCTTCGTCCTCGATAA
Source organism: Verticillium dahliae VdLs.17 (assembly GCF_000150675.1). Lineage (NCBI taxonomy): Eukaryota > Fungi > Ascomycota > Sordariomycetes > Glomerellales > Plectosphaerellaceae > Verticillium > Verticillium dahliae. The sequence continues at coordinate 493,832 of NW_009276937.1, forward strand.
AGTCGTCCTCGGTCAACATCTCCACATCCGAATCGTCCAGATTGATATGGACAGGGCGCCCCAACGCCACGGCAACAGAGCGGTCACGAGTGAACAGTGTCCACCAAATGCGCTTCCACAGCCTCTTGTCTGAACGACTTAGCTGGGACTGCTCGACGCTGCGATGCATGCCGGATCCTTGAGCGACAATAGTGGCAACACGGCTCCAGTAAAAGACATTTTTGGTCACGTCTTCTGGCCCCTCCCAGTACCAACCCATCAGCAGCAATGACTGCACAATGGTAACCCTGTCATCTTCATAATTGGCATCATACAGGGCTTTCGACCTTTTGTAGAACGTAAGAGCAGCAGGCGTGGTCGAGCCGTTGGCGTCCATCAGCTGTGGATTCGTGCATACACGCGAGCCGGCCAGCAAGACCGCTTGCAGTAGCAGCAGGGAAGGCGGGTTCTTCGGGTCGCGGTACTGCCGCATGAAGCGGGTGCGGTTGATAACGGGGACAATGGGATGAACCCATTTGAAATACGAGTCGATGAGCTCATCGCATAGGGTTCGTGGCGGCAAGAGAAAGGCACCTCGCTGGTGCAGGATATCGATCTCGACATTGTCGAGTTCTGTCAGCCTGGCTCGGGAGCCTCGCACGTTCTCGGGCAAGGGATAATGGACAACATCAGATGAGCCTTGCCGATCGTGAACGAGGAGGGCGAGATTGGACGATTCGCCTAGGTAGGCGACGCGGCCCGCGTCGGTGATGGGGGCGCGGGTGAACTTGGGCTTCATAACCAGGTTCACGTAGGTGCCATTGTCAACCTCCTCTTTCCTGGCCTGCGACTCGGTGTATGATATGGGCGGAGTGCCATCGGTCGAATGGTAAACTGTCGGAGTACGCGGCGCGTAGGTCGTCGGGCCAGTGTTTGCAGTGGGCCTTGGTGAAGGCTCATCGGACAGGGTGGTGGGAGGAGGGACGGAAGGCGTCACTTCACCCTTCTCGCTGTCCGAGTCTCTGTTCCCGCCTGAACTATGCGGCTTCTTCCTTTTGGGGTTGGGGATGCGACACTCGATCTGGAAGGCCACGCAGTTGGTGCATGGCACACCGAGGCTCGCGGCATCGCATCGAACCTACGGTCAAAGATCAGTCAAGAATGCGAGAAGGCCACCAATGGGAAAATGCAATACCTTTCTCGCATGACAAGTCTGGGCGCGAAATCTGTCAGCACACGGATCGAAAAGCAAAAACGCAACCAGGAGCATTCAGAATCATGTGGTCAAGGCCAGGGCCATCGGCGGGGGTCGCGCTTTTGGGAGGACGTTGACGAGAGCGGGTGCGAATTTCCTGTGAGATAGATGCCTCGGCTCAAACACGCGCGCGCAACCAAGGGCGGGGAAAGGATGCGAAAGACTCCACGTACCTCGCATGCTCTTGAAGCACGTTGCCTTCACATAGAACAATCATGGTCAGCTAACGGTCGCCTTTACATTGCGGATTCGCCTCGTTCCGGACAAATGTGCGACCGTGACAGCATCTTCCACAGGCGGCGATGGGGAGGAGGGAGGGGTGTGGGATGCGAACCTCCTAAAGCTCACCTGCGCGGCGGCATTGATGGCCGCGGCACTGTTGGGCGGCTGGTTGGACGTCTCTGATTGCGAAGGCGAGTTGGAGCTCGGTGGCTCTGTTTGATTCTGATGCTGTTGCTGCTGTTGCGGGTGCGCCGCCGGGGCGTCCGACGAGGACATGTCGACGTCCATGGATTGTATTGTAGGTTGGTCACTGGGATCACGCCGTGTCGCTTCCAGTGTGGTTCTCTCTTAGCTGCTGCGCGTCTGACCTGTTTGCCCTCTTACTCTCACATGGGACGGATGGGTCGGGCGGCCTGCGGGGGGTCGATGCGCTCGCACTGGGCGACAATACAGTGGACGGTATGGGGCGTAGACCGCTTACAACCCAATCGTCAGTCGTGTCGGAACACCCTTGGGGTCAAGAATGTACAACGAAAATTCCCAGGTATCGGTTACCCTTTGAGATCAGAGATTTGTCTACCTATGTCGATGTGAAGGTCAAATACTCGTTGATCAGGCTTTCTCTGTATCTCCTCCCATGCCAAGTGTCTGTAGTAGACAGGGTGTATAGGTAAGTACCATGTACCTAGGTAGGGTAAGGTAAGGTAAGGTACCTCAGGCAAAGTAGGTACGGAGGTCAACAAGGTGGGCATACCGACTAGGTAGGCATCAAGGGAGGGGCCCTGGCCTGAGGCAGCGCCTGGGGGTGGGCGATCTGCACAGCCTGCTTAAGGGTGGCCTGGTGTCCTCCCACTCCTCCTGGGAAGAGGCTTGGCCTCTGTCCATTACCAGGTGGTGGGTGCATGGCCATGCCAAGCGGGGAGGTACTTATTATGTAGTTGCTTTGCCTGTAGACCCCAGGTACTTCATCCCACCCCTCTCTGCATGATGCCCAAGTTAGTAATAAGGGGGCGCCCAGTGGGTAGGTACCTAGGTAAGTAGGTGCGTTAGCTAAGGCAGGAGCCCGCCCCCTGGGGACCGTACTAGGCACACAACAGTGTCTAGCTTCAAGCGCCATAGTGTCCAAAACCGTTATGTTCTGTCCGAAGTACCTATAACTAACTACCTTACCTAACAACCTAAGGTAGGTACCTATAAACAGGTAGACATCAATCAGCACAAGTTCTCTTGATGTCCCATCATCTCGACTAGATACCAGCGCAAAGCTGTTGAATTCCTACGTTGCGATTGTCAATCTTCGGCTGAGCCTACAGACGGCTACACATGTAATTCAGATCCTGCGTCTGCCTTGCGTCCCTGTGGTTTCACAAGCTTCAAACTTGGATTCTGCATGTATGGCCAATTCAACACCCTGCCCCAGCCCCCTTTTCGCCCTCGTCGAGACTCTCGCGAGTGACTTGTGTAGTTTTACTGCTTTGTAGTCCGCAGTCGTGAAACCATGTATCCCGAAATCAATCATCAAGAATTCAAGATTGAGCCGTGATTCGGAGTTAAACATTTGGAAACAGCACGTGTGTATACATTCTGAGCCATACGTGTAATGTACACTCCATCACATGCACGCGAGTTCGAGCCTTCACTCCCCAAGCCTCAGTCATCTCGGTTCTCTGCGTGCTTAACCCGCATCCGTCCAAGCCTTTGCGTCGTAATACTGCTCTGTGTCTCAGTTTCCGGCTGGTTCATCAACCTATGGTTCAGCGAGTTTCGACATGCTGCTCATGTGGAAGCAAACCAAACGATACAGAACGTCAATGCATAAATACTTCCCAACAAACTGTGCCTTTCCAAGGCACCTCGCGAGGAGGTGCAAATGCCAGCCATGGCTCTGACCATACCAGGCAGCAGGATATCCGCCGCACAGGCACACGGTAATGTCTCTCAGGTAGGTGCCTGAAATAAGTCGGACCAAATGCAAACGAGCCGGCGCCTGTGTGCCTACAAGCCCTAATATTGAGGATCCTACTACGGCCACCCGCATCTATTACCCTTTCAGGATTGAGGAGCACCCTGGTCCTGTACATAAAACCTGTCACATGCCTACCGAATCTGTCCACAGCCAAGAACGGTGGGACTTTCCCAAGCCTCACCGTATCATCAGCCGACGTAATTGTGTGGGGGGAGGAATTTGGCATGTGCTCTGACATCAGATCCGTTCTCATCACTCCTCAATCATGCTGCTAAAATCCCCCGTACGTTCCTGTGCCTGGTATAGCTGACATTAGCTGGCATGGGCTGATGGATTGGGATTAGTTCTGTGTATCCTCCCGCCGGTCAATCAAACCCTAGTGGCTAGCTCATCATGTGCGTTTGTTGGTGATCTGTTCACCGTTGGCGCCCACCTCTTTCTTTCTTGTGAAAGCCTCGTCGGCTAGGTCGTGGCCATCCACCTCAATGCCCGCGATGAAACGTCCACTGACACCCTCCAGTAGCGCTACAAACACACACAACAGACTGGCGATGACGAAATGGCTGATTGTTGAGCCAATTTCTAGCCATGACCCCTCGTCTTTGACAACCCAGAAGAAGTAGAGGGTGAGAATGTCGCTGATTCCCATGACCAGCATGAACAATGCTGATGGCGCCACCCCCAACCTCACATTCAGAATGCCGAGGTTGGCGGATATGAGCGCGAAAGGAACCATTAATTTGACAATAAGCAGGATGCCCTGCCAAAGGGGGTCGAATACCGGCATCAACCGGTTCACACTTTCCAGGCTGAAAGACGACACGGAAGCTACGTTACCCGTGCTGAAGAATGCCGACTGTAACAGGACGAAGAAGAAGAGAGCCACGCGGGCATCTGGAAGCCTGAGTGGTCGATAATCCTCAACTTTCGACGGAGATGTGCTGCTCTCTCTGCCTTTCGTCATCTGCAGGCCCCTCTGCCGAAGACGCTCAGAAACATGTGCGTGATGCTCAAGGCTGACCCACGTGACGAGGAGGGTGCTGAAGGCTACATAAAACAATCCCTCGTACGAAATTGTCAAGATGACGAAGGTCGGCGCGCATGTCAGGAACATTACCATCAGTCGATGAATGTAGTTGTTGTTAGGCTGTAGTCTGTGAGCGAGCGGCATGAGCATCGACACCACTGGCGCTGAATTAGTAATGGTTCTAGGCGCTGGCCAGCTCGACATACCCATGACGATCCAACCTATGATCTGGTTGCCTAGCGGCAGGCCTTGCCGAGCCTGCAGTGAGAGAGAACTAGAGCGCGTAACAATTACTGCCAACAGAACAAGACCGACCTGGACCCCTGTCAATGCCCTGGCTATCGGTAGGTTCGTCGTTCTCCCTTGTGTTGTCTGGTTCTTTGTTGAGGGTGCGGCAAGAAGTCGATCTTCGAATCCGAGATATGCCAAGCCAATTGCTGCCATTGCAAGGCCTCCAAGTACACTGTGTCATCATCAATAACGAACGCTGGGAAATATATAGTCTTTCGCGATGTACTTACACAAAGGCTGTGTTCTCAACCTTGTTCGCAGGAAGCAGCGTAAAAATACTCATGACCAGGCATGACACAAACCAAAGTAGGGAAAGCAGGGTGTGCCGCTGTAGAAAGCCGATCCCGTATGTTGCAGGCCAAAGGCTGCCGAGCACGTATAGGGCGGTCAGAACCTCGCGGTGAATGTAGCCCAGGGCCTTGTGCTCTCGTTAACATCTTGGCTCTCGTTTGAATGGATGTACCACTCACCAGGGACACAATGACGCCAATGTAAACCACTGCATTGAGTAGAAACGACGCAATGCCGCCACCAGTGGCTATGTGCCCAAGCAGAACATGTCGGCCTCGGTCAAGGCTACGACGACGGGCATAAACTTCTTCCCAGAACACAACGGGAAAGAAGGTGTATGCGTAATAAGTGAAGGGAGAACTGGAGATGAAAAAAGATGCATAAAGCACGGCCAGCAAGGACGTGCTAGTGAGCGTTCCCAAGGCTGTTCTCGATGGAGGCTCCGAGCCATTCAACACGTGCAAATCGATCACGCCTGTGAGGGCGAATGCTATCCAGCCCAGGTACCCAAGTGTGATCAAGGTTCGTAGGAAGAGCCAGTCGTAGGTCTGGAGGTATCGCAGTCCATCCAAACCGACTTTGATCAAGGCTGCAGACTCTTCAATCGCTTCCTCGTCTCGACCTGCATCGATAAGGCTCTGGATTTCGACCACGCGCTGTTCAACGCCTTGGTTTGCGCCACTTAGTGGACCAAACGGCCGGTAGCGAAGTTCCTGCGTTCGTTTGCGCTCCTCCTTAACGCGGTACATCTCTAGAATCTCGCGCGCGTTGATGAGAGACGCTTGTGCCTTCTCCTTGATACCAGAGGAAAGGTAGGGCAAAGGAAGTTCGCCAACCGAGTTCACCGGGAATTCGGTGCCAATAAGGTGAGCCATCAACGCCGCGATATCGGCCTGCGACACATCATGACGCTGGACATGATCCATATTCCAGTCTGATGAGTACTCATCATGGCCAGGTGCTGTCGTTCCAGGGTGCAAGCGCGGTGTCGCAATACCCGAACCCCAGGTAATCAGTGGCGTCCGCGTATTGTCAGGGTGACCATCGCCATGGCTTCCCCAATCGCTCATGCCGTGATCGGCGGTAAAAACGAAGGCCGTTCTGTCATCGTCGTAGAAGGCTTCGATCAATTCAGTAATTTCCTTGACGCCGTTGTCGACAATCTTTATATTGTTCAAATACTCTTTCGAGTATGGGCGATATCCATGTCCCGAGGTGTCTATACCGAGAAGGTGTAGGAAAAATACGACTTTGTCCTGGCGTAAAGCCGCACTGAGTGTCTCGTTTGTTTGTGCCTCCTTGAAAAAGTCTTTGACATGATCGAACACCCAAAGATCCAGCTCTACGGCATCAGACGAAAAGTCTTCGAACTCATGACCGTACGTGAAGGAGTCAACACGTCCAGGTACGGCGCCTTGTTGAAACATGGGTAAGATGTCGGGGCTGCCCCAGCTCCAGGTATGCCGACTTCGGTTGAAGACGCTATCGAAATTGACGGGGTTCAACTTCCAGCCAGTTGCGACGGCCGACACATCCTCGTACAGTCCGGCGATGAGAGCAACATGGCCTGGTCGGGACTCGGTAGGTACCCGGGTATGCGAGACTCCAAAACTGCCATGTTCCAAGACGCGGGAGCGTAGAAAGGGGGCGAGGGGGCGAGGGGCGAGATCGTCGTCTGTCTTCGGATATGGATCTGGAAAGGACTGGAAGGCTTTATCGGCACGTAAGCCATCTCCTGCGGCGAAACAGTCAGCGAGACAGACCTCTGGGTCAAGCGAACCTAAACGAACCAACGAAGAGGACCAATCGGTCGGCGGGTGCCTTCACATCTGGCGTTTGGCGGACCCCAATGAGTCGCATACCAGAAACGACGGGACTGACAAAGTAGATGTCAAAGATGGAGTATATGTACACCAAGTGGAACACCACGGCGATGGCTAGAAAGCCAACGCGGGAGAAGACGGCCATGGCGAACAGGAAACGAGGCTTGTTAGTTGGATTGGTAGATGCAGAAGCTCGCACAGAAGGCAGCCATAACCAATGAATGACAAAAAACTAGTCGACCAAGCCAGAACCAGTGTAATAGGGGAGAAGGAGTGTATGACTGGATATATGCGCGACCGTCTGGGGAAGGAGCGAGAAATATAGCTAACAAATGTCGGAAACAAGAACAGCTTTCCCAGGTAGGTAAACTTGGTGCCTGCCTCGATGGCGCGCTAGGACACCTTACTGGCAAGCTCAGGACGTGACACGGCGCGCTGCACCCATTACATTAGTGGGGCCCTCCTCAGTGCCCGCCACACCCGATGACCTACTTCCATTAAGTTGGCAAGATGGGTACCACGTCGATTTTTAGACAAACAGAAACAACGTTGTCTGTCGCGAGTAAACGCCGCAGCCGAACGGTTAGCATCGCTACCGCTTTTCTCCTGTTGCTGAATGTCTTGAGCTGGGCCAAGAAGGACATGGGGTCGATTTGCTTGTCCATCAGGGTGTTGCATGTTGTCGACGGTTGCACCCGGAGGGCCTGTCATCGATGACACTCCCAGACTCGTGGTTGCGTAAGGTATGGCCTTTGGCCAAGGCCATATTCATTCATATAAAAGGCACCACACGCAACGTGGTAGACTAAGGTACAGAAAGATAATTCTTAAGGGGTATCAACCAGACTCCGATGTCAACCAACTTCTTCCAGTCACCCTATTCCTCCCTCACTATTCTATCGATTTTGACTGCCAGCACCCTACTCGGGAGGTTCCATTAATGATTTAGAGACTCGAGAGTAGAACTTTGCTGCTTGAGGGCGGGGAAAGGTAATCTCATCCGTCAGGAACTCGGGAAGGAGATCGATAAGCTCTCGATCGCGGCTCTCGTCAAGTTGAGGCATGTACGTGAATTGTGCTTCCTCATAGCTTTCGCTGGCGACCTCGTTTTGGACACATAACTTGAAATGAAGAGCTGCATCGGTTACAGTATGTCAGCTGATGATCCCACAAGCCTTGCTAGGGTATTGCTTACTGCCGTTCCTTCCAGTCTGAAGACAGTCAAAGACATCCTCGATCGGCTCGCGTCGGACGTTCCTCACAATGAGGCCCGTCAAGTCAGCATAAAGGTCGTCTTTCATTTGTGCTGCTTGAACAAGATCTGGACCAACGACAAGCGCAGCTGAAGAGTGGTTGCCCTTTGTGCCACCGCCCGGAACTCTGGCAGTCGATGCATCAACCGCCCTGCTTGCGGATAATTTTGCAGACAGATTCTTGATTTCTTTCCGAGCTTCGGCCAGCGAGGCGCTCAACTCTACTACTCTTTCCTCTGACTGGTCCAGGCGGGTCTTATGAATCCGACCCTCTCTCGCAAGCCCTCGTTGTATTTCAAGGTCCGCTTGCAAACTGGATATGAGAGCACTAGCGACTTGGTCAAGGTTAGCAATTATTTTGCGCCCATTAGGGGACCATGCTCACCTCTTGCGCGCTCCTCGCTCTGCTTTTGTAGACGATCGAAATTGCGCTCCGCTTCCTTGACGGCAAGCTCCCGAAGATCGCGGTACTTGGTCTCCAAACTGTCACATTTGTTGTTGAGATCGCCTATGCAGCGTCGCAGTTGTGCGGAGCTTGCCTCGCGACTGGGAGAAGAGGGATACTGCTTGCGAGGGCTCAAAGAGAGGGCCCTCAAGGAATATCGCGCCGGGGACAGTGGAGGTTGTTCGGGAGACTGGTCCATCAATGGGCTCTCGATCTTCTCCTCCGCTTTGTTTCCAACATCATCAACAGCCATGGTGGCCATATGTTGCGTCTCAGGTATCTCTGCCAGCTGAGGAAGCGGCGCATCCATAACGGCCATGGGGCCTCGCGCAAGCGCCAACGGATCTTTTGCCAGGCTTGAATCCATTTTCAAGGTGGAGGCATTCTTTACCTTTGGGGGACGACCTCTTGGCCGACCAAGCATAGGCTTGTTCTCCGTAATCGTGGTGTCGCACACTGAAGCGTGGACGGATATGTCTCCTTGTGCGGATTTGCCTCTCGTAGTCCTCTGGGCGATATGGTTTGTGCTTTTCTCTAACAAGGCTTCTCGCGCAGCAGTTTCCGCGATTGCGGTTGCCCTCTTACTCGTACGACCAGATGGAGCTTGCGCCGGCTTCGTCACCTTGTTCGCTGCAGGTCTCCCGCGCATCTTCTTGGGCGTAGGCATTTTTGGTTGAGTGGCAGCGGGAACCAAGTCGAAGCTCATGAGAGAATCCGATATTTCATCAGTATCAGAATCTCGCAGAAGACCCAGTATGTTGGACTGGCGTTTCATTTGCGACATCACCCGAGTTGAGAAGGAGGGGTTGCGACGTGATGCTATGTTTGTTAGAATCAGGAATCGAGCTCGCGGAGTGAGTTGAGCCCGTACCTAGCGCATTCATGAACTAGCGCATTTGAAAAAAGACAAATTTGATGGGAACCGAATTGCTATCGTGAGAAGAGGAGCGAAGGAATAATATTGAAGAGCGCAAGCAGTCATTTGTTGTGATAACGCATGATGACGGGAGTTGCCTTTTCGGGAATCATGTCAACACGCCAGGCGTTAAGGCCCCGCTTGGTGCATCAGCTGCTTAGGTACAATGAGAAATGGCATAGACCTTGACGTGCTTTGATACCGCCATGTGACAGCCCCACCAAATTCGAGAGCCTGCATCGCGGATGTGATTCCGCCCCATTGTTAATTCTCGTGACGAAAGCATCTTGAACTGATTCAACTCGCCAGTCACATACATGTACTAACAGTGTAACACGCGGCTTCCTCGTTGCATCGAGCTGAGTAAAGTTGAGCGTTATCCAGCTCCTCCCCACCACTGCTTGTTCTCTTGCATTCGAATGCCTCATTTTGTCAGACGTTGAGGCTGCGCCAGAAGTGTCAACATCGGCCAACTACACTAAAGACCTTCTATCGAACACGTAGAAATGGCTGATCGAAGAAAGGGTCTTGGCGACTTCGCCATGGACATTCTTCTCGTCTTTGGCACCGTGAGTTAGAGAGGCTGATTGTCGTCGCGAATGTTTCTGCTGACACGTCGAAGATGGCTGGTGCCATTTACCTAGGTCGGAGCTTCCTATCATCACTTGAAACCACTATGGCCGATCCTGAGAAAGAAAAACATGAAAGAGCAAGAATAAGAGCGCAAGAGCATCTTGAGAGGTTAAGGAAAGGAAAGCGCAATGGAGGCGACGATGTCGAAGAGAATCCCGGCGATAATGAAACACAGCGACGAGGGCCTAGGCCTGAAGATCTTGTGCTCAACGAGTACGAGAATATGGTTGCATTGGAGATGGTAGCTCCTGAAGACATACCCGTCGGCTTCAATGGTGAGGACCTAGATACGCATCACACATCGCAAGACGAGGACGTCTGGGCTAACGGTACCTAGACATTGGAGGCCTAGAAGACATCATTGAGGAGGTCAAAGAGTCGGTCATCTATCCTCTGACCATGCCTCACTTGTACGCTCACGCCGCTCCTCTCCTTTCGGCGCCATCTGGTGTGTTATTCTACGGAAGCCCGGGATGCGGCAAGACTATGCTGGCCAAGGCCGTCGCCCGTGAGAGTGGCGCTTCTTTCATCAATCTGCACATATCAACCATGACAGAGAAGTGGTACGGAGATTCGAACAAGATTGTGCGAGCAGTGTTCTCCCTGGCACGCAAGATGCAGCCGGCTATTATCTTTATTGATGAAATCGATGCTGTTCTTGGCACCCGACGAAGTGGAGAGCACGAGGCGAGCGGCATGGTCAAAGCTGAGTAAGGCCTCCACAACTCTTGCGTGAATGATGCAGTTGCTTATCGTTGTTGGCAGGTTCATGACACTCTGGGACGGCCTCACGTCTGCCAATGCGTCCGGCACGCCGGCGCAGATTGTAGTGCTGGGCGCGACCAATCGTATGCAGGACATAGATGAAGCCATTCTGCGGAGGATGCCGAAAAAGTTCTCCGTGCCGTTGCCCGGCAAAGAACAACGGCAAAGGATCCTCCAGCTCATTCTGCGGGACACCAAGAGGGACGCGGAGCATTTCGATATTGATTACCTCGCCAATGTCACGGCCGGTATGTCTGGGAGCGACATTAAAGAGGCCTGCCGGGACGCTGCCATGGCACCAGTTCGGGAGTATATGCGAGAGCACCGTGCCAGTGGTCGGGCAGCGTCCAGTGTCAACCCTGCGCATTTCCGAGGCGTACGCACGGAAGACTTCTTTGGACGGCTCGGCGGGGGTCAAATCCTCATGGAAAATCACTCTAGGGAATCGGCAAAGACGCATACCTGGCGGCCATCGCCGCAAGAGTACGAGGACATGGTGGAAGATGTGGACGGTTCAGAGGAGGAAACACAGAAGCATCGTTGAGAGGAGTGTCTAGGTAAGATGTGACTGCGCTACTTGTGGTCACAGGGGGCGGTGTAACAAGAATACAAGCAAGGAC
>NW_009276937.1:506473-508542 GCF_000150675.1 Verticillium dahliae VdLs.17
TGTCGTATTCGTGACAAAGACAGCCATGGTGCTCCTCGAGACCCCGACGAACTCCTTTGATTCAAGGTCATGGACATACCTTCGATCGCGAGGGTGGTACACGAAGTCAATGACAAGGCGCTTGTCGTCGTCGACAACACCATGCTCTCCCCCCATGCTATGCAACCCCCCTGGATCTTGGCGCCGATATTGTTTACGAATCCGGCACCAAGTATTTGTCGGGCCATCACGATATCATGGCCGGTATCATTGGTGTCAACGATGCCGCAGTCGCCGACAAATTATACTTCACCATCAACGCCAGTGGTTGTGGATTGTCGCCCAACGACTCCTTCCTATTGATGAGAGGTGTCAAGACCTTGGCTATTCGAATGGAGAAGCAGCAATCGAACGCGCAGCAAATTGCCGAGTTTCTCGAGAATCACGGCTTTCGTGTGCGTTATCCCGGCCTCAAATCTCACCCTCAGTACGATTTGCATTGGTCGATGGCTCGCGGTGCCGGAGCAGTGCTGTCCTTTGAGACGGGCGACGCCTCACTGTCCGAAAGGATCGTGGAGGCTGCTCGCCTGTGGGGTATCAGCGTGAGCTTCGGCTGCGTCAACAGCTTGATCAGTATGCCTTGCCAGATGAGTCACGCGAGCATTGACGCCAAGACCCGCAAAGAGCGACAAATGCCCGAAGACATCATCAGACTCTGTGTCGGAATTGAAGATGTCGAGGATCTCATCGATGATCTGTCACGCGCTGTAAGTTGTTCACTGCAGGCAGTTGACCAAGCAACATGAGCAAGCTAACAGAACCCAGTTGGTCCAAGCTGGAGCCGTTACTGTGACGCTGGAGGGGATCCAAGCAAATCCAGTGGCGGCATAGATGGATCACAGAGAAGCCATCATTACAAAGATCGAATTCCGGCTGCTGCATGAGATTGAACAAGGGACTATGCACTAGCTGACTTTCCAGGCAGCCAGTGGGAGCTGAAACAGCTGTCGACAGGTAGCCAAAGAAAGCATCGAGAGAAAAAATGTTGATTATAGAAGTCAACGCCAGCATGTCATGCTTTGTTTGTTTGTGTCGTAAGAATTCAAGTTTCAAACTGAAGGCCCACCATTCAAGATAGTGACACGAGCAACATGAGTACGCAGGAGTGACAATCAACCATGCCGTCTATCGTCGATGGTATGTAGGCCTTGCTAATAGACGTAAATATGATCAATTCTTACGAAAGGCGACAGTTTTATTACCAACGTATAGCTATGCAAACGAGCCTTGAATCATGTTGCTCACCCGACAAATGAGCATCCGAACAACTCCTAAAAGATGCGTTTTCCTGGAGAGCAAGAGAAGCTCTACGAAAAATCAAAACGATCGGGCAAAATGACAGGGGCTACAAGGGTCCAGGTATACAAAGCGTAGCAAACCCAAGCGCTGACGATCTTGATCCAGCTCGCAAAGTAGGTGCGACCAACAGGAGCAAAATCGCCATCCTGCTTCGACTGATCGAAGCTCATCGCAAGTAATGTAGCGATCCAGGCAGTAGCAAGGAAGAAGATAATGTGGAAGACGCTATAGTTGTACTGCGTCTGCGTTCTCTCGTCGTCGCCAGGTGACTTGTTGCCGGCATCGCTCTCGTCATCAGATAGAAGGGCGTCTGCTGGAAGACTCCCTTCTTCAACTGCGCGACGCAGGGCCTCGGCACGCATCTCGCGGCGAGCGCCAGGCTGCTGGGTAACAAGATCGTGCTCATCATCCTCGGGAAGCCGGATCGCGCCATTGGACCCCATACCAAGGCTCTGAGTGGCAGCGCGCGTAGTAGTATAAGCAACAGTAAGCATCGTAACGATTGCGCCTATGACGATCGATGTTGTCCGGGTTCCCTGGGCCCGGATCAGAGGGTTGCATTGTCTATCGTCGGGTTCCATAGACACAGCGGACATGGTCAGGTATGTACAGTACACTGCCACCATCGCTGCTTGAGCGAGACCAGCCTTGGGGTTATACTCCTGAACTGTCGGATTGACGGAGATGAATGAAGTGACGAGCCAGAAAATGAGGTTGATGGTAATGGCAGC
>NW_009276937.1:508642-509532 GCF_000150675.1 Verticillium dahliae VdLs.17
AGAACAGTTCTCCAGACCTTTGATTCGGTGTTTTCGATTTGCTCAAGGCAGTATTCAGCCCAGTTGTGCGCGAGGTCGACAAGTAGAATCAAGCCGAGTACGAGGAATAGCATGGCAGCGAAAAGCGCGACGTAATTCCCCCAGACCTGAAAGAACTCATCAGGAATGAGGAACGAGAGAACAATGAGAGCCAGCCATGCGATGACTTTAGGGCCCCAGTATCCATTTTGTAGAGCAGCGCGTGGGTTCTTGGAGGATGTGATGTTGAACAGCAGGCCAGCAAAGATGAGATGGAAGAGACCAAGAGCGAAATTGATGCGGTGCATGGCTAACCAACCATAACATTGGCCGGTGGGGCAGTCGATTTTAACATAGTCGAGTGTGAGGTGTTCGAGTTTCTTGATGGCCCAAGGCGTGAGCATGATCCAGGAGAGAATCGAGTTCACTAGGAGGAGGAGGGCGTAGGCGATGCGGGTGGCGACACTGGGTAAGAAGGATAATCAGCGTCCATTGCGCATTGAAGAGAGCATGTTGAAGACATACCTGTTGCCACATTTACCGCACGCACTGCACACAGCAGAGCATGTCGCGGCGCCGCAACAGCTAGCAGCGAAAGTGACGACCTGTGTCATGTTAGAAGGCGAAGGCGACCCGACATAAACAACTACTCACAGAGCCTATGCTGGGCACCGCCATCAGCGGCAAAGAGAGCAAAGCCCCCATGACCGAAAGTTGTTGCTAGTTTGTGGCAATAAGGGGCTTGTGTGTATGTGTGTTTGGAACAGCGTATGTTGGTGTATCAGACAAGAAGCCTCGAAGCCGTTATTGAGGGACGCAGTCGCTGTGTACGACAGCTGCGCTGCTCGACATCTCGTTGATCACTGGGTGTC
>NW_009276937.1:509775-548479 GCF_000150675.1 Verticillium dahliae VdLs.17
GCTCCGCAGCCGGAGCGAGATAACAGCAACCCCGAGGTACGCACCTACTGACGGAAAGGACCGCGCTATCTCTAACCGTGCTTGTCTTCATTGTGGCCGACTACAAGTCATTACCGCACGCCGAGCTAATGCCAAACCCGAACGCCAGTAGATCTTGTCACTCGCAGGTCGGCAAGACAGCATCGACAGATGACTACGTCGCGAACTCGCGACGACTTTCAATCTCGTTCTTCTGGCCCGGCTAGTTGAATGATGTCCTGAACGAGCCGACCTGGCACCCTTCATTACGATAGTTCGACCCGCATTTCGCTTCACCAACACCATGACGAACGACTCAAAACATGCGCAGCTCAATCGAGCTCGCATAGTCGCTAGCATCGCAGCGACGGTCATTTCTCTTGCATGCGGTACCAATGTGAGCGCTCAAAAACCGGGACTCCTACCCGTTCTGTCCTGTCTTGGAGCTGACCTTCGCCCTCTCTCAGTACGTCTATTCAGCATGGGCTCCCCAATTCGCCGACCGGCTCAAACTATCGTCTACGCAAAGTAATTTGATTGGTCTTTCTGGAAATCTGGGAATGTACTCTCTCGGCGTACCCATAGGCATCTTCGTCGATACCAAAGGCCCACGCCCTGCAGTCATCGCCGGCGCTATACTACTGGCATCAGGCTATTTCCCATTGCACCAGGCTTTCGATCATGCAGCTGGTTCTGTTCCCCTGCTTTGCTTTTTCTCGTACCTGACGGGTCTCGGAGGCTGCATGGCCTTCGCCGCGGCTGTCAAGACGTCTGCCCTCAACTGGCCACACCACCGTGGCACCGCAACAGCATTTCCCCTGGCCGCCTTCGGCCTCAGTGCGTTCTTCTTCTCCTTGTTTGGGAGTGTTTTCTTCCCCGGAAACACAAGTGCTTTTCTAGCCACCCTTGCTATTGGTACATTTGGTTTACCTTTTGTTGGTTTCTTCTTCCTTCGCGTGCTACCTCCTACCGGATACCGCCCAGTCGCACGTCCGGATCCTCTACTGGGCTCTCAAGAGCTTTACAGGACCGAATCTGAAGATGCAAAGCACCAAGCCGCGCACCACGCACACAATACTTCTCGTTTCGAACCCGGTACGTCACCTAGCACAAGTAGCCCCAGCGGCACAGCCGATTCGTTTCACGGTGGGAATGTCCGAGGTACCGAAGCTACCCATGGGCAGGACGAAGAACATGGCCTGCCTGACACGTCTGACGGCCCCGAACCTGATGAGACCTCTTCTTTGATATCGAGTGCATCATCAATGCCCGGGGACATTGTTGTGCAGAGCAGTGTTGATTTGGATCGTTCTCATCGTATAGATATTCGTGGTTGGCAGTTGCTGCGCATGATCGACTTTTGGCAATTATTCTGTGTCATGGGTATTCTCACCGGGATTGGTCTTATGACCATCAAGTATGTTCTCCTGATACCGCGGCTCAGCTGGCCACCACCCTTTCCCCAATATAGCTGATAATTTCTACAGCAACATTGGGCATACCGTAAATGCCCTGTGGCGCCACTGGGATGACACTGTCGACGAAAACTTTCTCATTACTCACCAACAGCTGCACGTCTCCATATTGTCGATCTGCAGCTTTACGGGACGGCTTCTCAGTGGTGAGTTGCATGAAATTCCATGAGCCATGATGGTCCTCGAGCTCATACTTGTAGGCGTCGGTTCCGACATCATTGTCAAGGTACTCCACGGCAGCCGCGTCTGGTGTCTCGTCATATCCAGTCTGATCTTCTCCATGGCGCAAATTTGCGCACTGAGCATAGAGAATCCGCACTTGCTGGGTTTTGTATCCGGTCTATCAGGCCTCGCGTACGGTATCCTGTTCGGTGTCTTCCCTTCAATCGTCGCTGAGACCTTTGGCATTCATGGGCTCAGTCAAAATTGGGGTCTCATGACACTTTCGCCCGTCATCTCGGGCAATGTCTTCAACCTCTTTTACGGGTCTGTTTTTGATCAACACAGTGTGATCGGCCCTGGCGGAGAGCGTATTTGTCATGATGGCCGTGGGTGTTACCAAGCCGCCTACTTGGTCACACTGGGTGCCTGCGCATTAGGAACTGTTACTACGCTGTGGGTCATTCGCCATCAACATGTTACCTGGGCCAAAGAGGACAAGGGGGAGCAGGAGGACTAAGTGTGTTTTTCTTCCAGACGTGTACAAATATGTGGACGCAAATAGACAGCATAGACATGAACATACATACACGATCAACCGGATCTGTTGACGCGTTGTATTGGTCCTACTCCTTCCCAGATCCGCCTACCGTGCTCCTTTCCTCTCACTCTGTCCGCTTTCATAACAAGTGCTCCATTAATGCGCAGTCGTGTGGAGGACTGGCAAGTACCTCCTCTGAAACTCATTGTGACACATTAATCACTGCGAATCCGAGAGAACCTTGCTCATGGTTGTACCTCCTGCTCGTCCCCAAGTAAGATCCTTTGAGGTGAAATGTACGAAAACTCCGAACTAATGCCTGTTACCCTTGTAAACCATCCAGCGCCGCCGCTGCTCCTGCAAGTATTATCTCTGAGTTATCTGTACAGCCAGAATAGAGCTCGACATGCAATATATTCCATGACCCGAGAACAGAAATGATAGCGCGAAAGAAAGAAAGAAAGAAAGAAAGAAAGAGAACCACCATACAATAACGAGTTGTGCCCTTGCAGGACGCTGTCCGTGGTCAGATAGGCGTGCTGAGTGACCTCTTGCAGCCCAGAATAACACACGCAATGAGTTCGCCCGCCGCTTGTTGACATGAATACCGAGTTCTCTTTTACGGACGCTTGCTGTCTTTTGCATCGAATAATTCGCGACCGTCAAACAACGAGTTCACTCCGGTGAGGGACCAGCCATCTGATGTCGAATGAATGACGACCAACCAAACAGCAACAAGATTGACCAGATAATGCAGCATGTATGCATATGATATGCCGTAAATGGCGGCATAGATAGCAGTGCTGAACAGGAAAATGCTTGTCAAGTGCTTTGTCCTGCCTGCCAATCGAGGCACCATTTTGCCGGCTGTCAAGTTCTCGACCAGGAGAATGAAAGGCATAATAGAGAGAACGTTGTGGTGCGAAGAGAAAGGGGTGAGCCAGTGAATTGCGAGGTTGCGTATCCAAACGGCAAGTATGGGTAGGTTGATCGGTAAAACCCATAGCATGAGAAGCAGGATCGAGTGGGCGTAATTGTAAAAATCATGACTTGCGGTCGACCCGATTTCATTAGTGATTCGGAGAGCGCGGACTGTGGTGAATAGCTGAACCAGGCACGCGACTAGGTATGCGAATTGGTAGGGTATGAAGGTCGACACCAAGAAGAGAAGCACAGCAGTTGTAATCATGCGCCGCCTAGCAGATGATGGAACAAATGCTGACGTCGACGCTCGACGACGACCATCTTGTCTTTGCCAAAGTGGGCGCGCCATAGTGTACCCATAAAGCAAACCGAGTATGTGTGTCAGAGCGACGGTGGCGAGGTGTATAGCCACACATACACCAATGCAGACAACGCCGATAAGAGGCACCAGGAACCAAAAAAAGGAGTCCCGCGTGCCAGTCAATAGGTCGTTGCTGTGGAAGTCGGTTGTGGGGGCATTTGCATCCCAGGTGTCCCACAATATGCCTGTGACGGACGTCTCGGATCCTCTCAATGATAACGAGAGGAGTGTAAGCGAGAGCAAAACCAATGGCAAAGATTGCTTCAGGCAGCTGTCAAGGCTATCTGAGAAGGAGATAAACACGCCAGTGGAGTCATAGACCCGAAATTGCTTCCGAAGCACCAGAGACACTATCAGGAGTGGGAAAGCAGCAAAGACGGTTCGATATCGAATGACAAGCTTTCCCAAGCTGCCCAAAATGTCCACAGTAAGCCGAATCTCAAGGCTAGACTCGCAGGTTGGGTCAGTCCAGATTTGAAGGCTGAGGCCTTGGTCATTGGCGCTAGACGGTGTCAAGGGAGGCGGCAAAAAAGGTGCAGAGCCATGCATGCTTAAGTCTACACTTCGCGCGTTGACGTAGAATCTTGACTCGTGAGGGTGGGCAAGATATTGTCTGATCATTGGCGAAAACAGAAGCCGTTTGCTGCTGCACGCTGGACTGTGGATTTCGAGATGAAGGGCGACAAGGCTCGACTTGAGATTTGGGAATTTGACTTCAGCAGTCATCGGGCGATCTCCAGGTAGCGTCATTGCCAGGCCAAGGGCTGCCAGTCGTCCGACGCCCACGGTTTGTATTCTCTTGGCTTGAGTTTCGCTGCTAAAGTCGGCCACAACAAAGGCACTGGTGGGTTTAACGGCTTTGTCAATGACCGCAACATAGAGGTACTCAGCAAAGTCCTCCATGTCATACTTCAGGAAGATAAATGGCAGATGCCCTTCGCCGGTCTTGGACACGAATGGCTGAGTCGTGAAATCGGTGGATGCTGGAAGAAGTATTTGGTCGGCTGCCGTATTCTTGCACAACAACTTGACAGCGTCGAGCCGATCATTCGACGGTCCGAGATTTAGGTGTACAAGCTCCGGGCTAGGAAGGGACTGGTGGCCAGCAGGGCTGCAAAATAGTACCTCAAGAGTACCATGCTCGCCGGGGGAATCCAGAGGACTGTTCGTGAGCAGGTTGAATTGTATGCCATTTGATAGTCGGTCAGAGGGTATGGGAAGCAAGTGAGCCTCTAGTTCCGGCTTTCCACCCAAGTCTCGGAGTACCAGTTGCTCTCCATGCGCTGCGCTGGCGAGGAAATCGTCTCCAACGGTAAGAAGTGTTGTGGGTTCATTGTTAGACAGCACCTTCTCTGCAGACGTTTCCATGCCAGTTAGGAAGCGTCGCTTGAACATTCGCATCCTCTCGGCTCTTGGCTTAGTTTGTGATGGCCGACGAGCATCGATAACGTCAAAGATCGCACGAGTGAGAACTTTTCTGAATTGATCGCACCAGAGAATAGCTTGGTGGTCCATGCTGGTCCAAACAGTGGGTATCCCAGTGGTGAAGACTGTGAAGCCATTCGTTTCTGGGACGAGAGATTCAATATTGGCATAATCGGAAGGTACGACGGTGTCCAAACCGCCGCCAGCAATAGACACCAGGGTTACGTGCCATAGGGGGTTGTCGTTTGCCCATTTTTGGGCGTAGGCTTGACGCCAGTAACTATTGATGTCGTTGTAGATGCTGACAATTTGGCTATCGAAAGTAACTGGGGCGCGTGCGTGTGGAGCAGACATGGTGATGATGGTGTTGATTGAGTTGGACTGATAATTGGGCATGGTAAGCATGGTACGAGCAACTATGCCCCCCATAGAGTGCCCAAGTATCAAGACCGAGGTCGGCTCGGGCAAGTCCACACCCCTCGAGGTCATTTTTGGATCCTGGTAAAGCGCCAAGATGAACCTGATGGCTTCATTCAAGTAATCAGCCTGGTCGAGCATAGTCTGGCCGTGGAAGGCCGTGATGTCTTCGTTGAAATCGACTGTGAAGAAATCCAATGGGCGCACGCCTCTGGCCGTCGTGTCTGGATCTTGTTGCAAAGCATCGTGAAAGTAATTGGCTGCTTCAGCGGCAACAGGTCGAACCTGCTTGTAGCTACCAGCATTGCCGGGTATGAAAAGAACGGGTGCGCCTCGAAGCTAAGAAACACAAATGATTAGACTGCAAGAACGAAAGTGAAATGCCACAAGGCTGGCCTGAATGGGAATTACCTTGTTGTTCGTGTCTATACCCTGCTCCCGATAGAGGTATAACGAATACTTCGTCGCGAAACGGGTATGTTCTGTATCGAATTCATGCAGGCGTACATATGAGGGCCGCATATATGACATGCGACAACCCTTTTCCTCCACTTGTCGTGACAAGGAGGAGCCCACGATAGCATATAGTAAAGTGATGCCCAGCACAGCAGTCATAAACGCCATCAGGGTAACGGAGAAGGGGCTGCGCAGTGCCGCTCGGTATTCGCGTTGTTGTGAAGCGTCATGGTTACTATCCGCGGACGAAGCGTCGTGTCTTGTAGCTTCAGCGCGTTTGCCGTCAGGTGGGCGGTCCGGCGAGGTTGAAGTGATGGACGGCGGCTGATGCGTTGAGATGGATGGTATCCGGTTGGAGCTGTCGCCCGCCGGCTGTGGTGTGTCTGACTTCCAATTGAAGCTCACATGTCGCCGGGCACCGGTCGGTAAGGGAGTGACAGTGTTTTGTTGCTCGTTCGAGCGTGGACTTGCGTCGGGACCGGGCTGGGCATCGTGCTCGAAGTCGGATCGTGGCCGATTGAGGAACGAGGCTTCTTCGGTTACCAGTGGCTTGTGGGAGGGTTCAACGCTGTCCTCGCTGGACGCGGATGAACGCCCCTTCATCGGGCCGGTAAGTCTCACTGCGCTATGCCCTTGCAAGCAGAGGCCTACTGCGGCGTCGGACGAAAGGTGTTGGCGATTGTTGGGAGGTATGCCGCCAGCTCTTTGCTTCGGCAAGAAGTGGGCAGAAGCTTGAAAAGCCTCCTGGCAAAGGAGATAGGTAGTTAGAAAGTTCCGCCGTAGACGCATAAGCTTGTACATGCAACAGCTTGGGCAGGTAGGTATCCCACTGTAACAGCTACCCACCGTCCAGGTACCCCGGCAAATGATGTGCTAGTGCATGCACTTCTGAGGTACCTTGGTGCACAGGCCCGTGTCTTTTTGAAGTCGTGGGGGTCCACGGCGTCTCTGAGTGTTGGCAGGGGCCCGATAATTACTGGCAAACTGGATCCTACGTAACAACCTTGGCTGCTAGTGCAGGTTTTCCTCTCGCAAGTGGAGCACCTACTACGGTACTCCTTTACTGATCTGGACTGCCAAACGGAGAGCGACTCCGAAACGGTACCAGCCTCTATGTACCT
Organism: Verticillium dahliae VdLs.17; assembly: GCF_000150675.1. Classification (NCBI taxonomy): domain Eukaryota; kingdom Fungi; phylum Ascomycota; class Sordariomycetes; order Glomerellales; family Plectosphaerellaceae; genus Verticillium; species Verticillium dahliae. Next base: position 516,673 of record NW_009276937.1, read on the forward strand.
CTCGCGTCTGTGGGCCTGGTGCCAGGGTGGGTTGTAGCTACTCACGCGTTGCTCATGTCATTTTCCACGACTTTCCTCCAACGGACTACGAGAGATGGTGCCAACAGGTTGAATATTAAGCTGTCTGATATCAGTTTATGTCCTGAACACTCATTCTTTACCTTGTTTGCCCTTTTCGTACAGCCCGTGGTGCAGCAGAGGGGGTCTCCCAGCTAACGGTCAGGCCTCTGTCCAAGTGAGTGTGAGCTACGCCGATAGCTCCAGTGCCGCAGACGCCACTTGCCATGGCTATCATTAAGGCCATTGAAGCCAATACTGTAAGAAATGAAGTCCCTTACAAACGAGTACATCGCCAAGGGAGCTCTCGCTGACCGTTCCTCCAGGTTCATCGGATCCAATCTGGGCAGGTCATTGTCGATCTGTGTTCTGTGGTCAAGGAGCTTGTCGAGAACAGCCTTGATGCTAATGCTACGGCCATAGGTACGTGACGTCAAGCAGTTTATCTCCAACCCGATACCTACGACAATTTCATTCCATACACCTTTACTCATCATGCCATCCTCCAGACGTGCGCTTCAAGAATCAAGGACTGGAATCCATTGAAGTTCACGACAATGGATCTGGCATCTCACCTGATAACTACGAAGGATTGGCCTTGAAGCACCATACTTCCAAATTGGCGACCTTCTCTGATCTCAACACTCTGTCCACATTTGGCTTCCGTGGCGAGGCTTTGTCGTCTCTTTGCGCCTTGTCTCAGTTCTCTGTCGTCACCTGCCTCGCCAGTGACGCCCCCAGAGCGACTAAGCTAGAGTTCGAGCCATCTGGCAGGCTGAAGGGCACTACCGTCGTCGCTGGGCAGAAGGGCACAGTGGTAACGGTCAATAGCCTATTCCACAATCTCCCTGTCCGGCGACGTGAACTTGAACGTAACATCAAGCGAGAGTGGAATAAGGTCATCACGCTTCTCAACCAATACGCCTGCATACAGACTGGTTTGAAGTTTACCATTTCCCAGCAACCCAACAAGGGTAAGCGCATCATTCTCTTTTCTACCAAGGGAAACACCACCGTCCGAGACAATATCATCAACATCTTCGGTGCCAAGACCACAGCTGTTTTGACGAGACTCGATGTCGAGCTTCAGTTTGAGCCATCAGCAGAATCAGGCCTCACTTCAGCAAAACAGCCTGACCAAAGCGCTTCCCCTGTTCATGTCAAAGGATTCGTCAGCCGACCCGCGCATGGCGAAGGTCGTCAAACTCCAGATCGTCAGATGTTCTTCGTCAACGGACGGCCTTGCATTCTCCCTCAGTTTGCAAAGGTGTTCAATGACGTGTACAGGTCGTATAATTCATCGCAATCACCCTTCATCCTCGCCGATATACAACTCGACACTCATCTTTACGATGTGAATGTTAGCCCAGACAAACGCACAATTCTGATGCATGAGCAAAATCGCATGTTGGAGTCTCTACGCGAAGCTCTCACATCCCTATTCGAGTCTCAGGACTATTCCATCCCCTTGTCACACATGGCACCATCCAAGCCCGGATCATCTGTGGCCTCTTCACCAAAATCTAGCCCCGACAAGCAGTCGCCATTGCGTCGGGTGATTTCAGACACGAGCAACGACGATGTATATCGGTCCACGGAGATTGAGACAGACACAGAAAGCGCAGAAAACGCATCTGACAACCAAGGTTGTTTGACCCGGAAATCTCAGCCGGTGACTGCTCAAGCACTTGAGTCTCCCGCCCAAGCTCTCATGGACCGCTGGATCGCCAAGCAATCGAACAACACGATTCACGAAATATATTCGGGGGCCAGTGAACCCAGTGGCAGTTCTTCAGAAGCACAGCACGGAAAATCCCCGGCCAAGCCAATGCTATCCATCAATAGTAAGGGTGTACGAGGTGAACCGTCGCATCAAGTTTTTTCAAGGCCGAAGACCAGTATGACGAACCTTGGGATCACAGAAAATTCGACAAGCTCTAGAGATCCAGTGTTCCCAGATCAAGACCCACTGTTGTCCACTTCGAAGACCATGTTTGTCAGTCCTACAAGCATATCACGAATTCAACGCAAGACAGGCAGCCCTAGGATGGTACCACTATCTCCCGAGGCGCCTGCTGGAGCTGCTAGCGCACATACAAGTGCGAAGGGAAACCCTCACGAACCAGCATCACATCGAGAACCCAGTCTGCCATCGTCTCCGATAGACGCATTACGCCCAGACGATAATCAGTTGAGGAGCTATATAGCCTTCAGTGGCTGCCAGAAGCCAACGGCATCTCACGCCCAAAGCACCGCAACAGAAGTTAGGGAAAACAACCAACATCTCCAGCGTGCCACTCTCAGAAACGATGAAGACCTTGAGGTGGCCTATGCTCCCCCGTCTAAAAAAACCCGAGAACCGAGCATGGCCGATTCAGACTCTGACCACCAAGTCCTCGTTGATGCAGACCCGGACAGCGTTGATGATCAGAGCGATGTTGTGAGCGAAAATTTGTCGAATAGCGCTGGTCATGATCCGGATGAAGAGCCTCAAGCTTCATATCGAGATGATCAGAGTAGTGCTGACTCGGAGCCTCGTGACCGAAATAGGGCCAGGTCAGGGTTTGATGCGTTATCTTGGATCTCCAAGCGTAAAGATGCAACATTGCGATATGAGCAAACTGTCAAAACTGATGAAGCGGATCTTGCTGCCTGGTCTGAGGAAGAGGCAAGTGAAGGCAAGGGGCTTTCCGGCAGTTCAACCTCCGCTGCTGTCAAGGCCGGCCTCGAAGCCGAAAACGCCGAGGATAAGCTCTCGCTCATCATCTCCAAATCAGATTTCGATGACATGGCAGTAGTCGGCCAATTTAACCTAGGGTTTATACTTGCTGTCAGGCACGCGAGTGGCAGTGCAAATGGTGAGCATGAGAAAAGCCATGACAGCTTGTTCATCATCGATCAACATGCATCAGATGAGAAGTACAATTTCGAAAGGCTCCAATCATGCACTACCGTACAGTCACAACACCTAGTTCAGCCCAAACAGCTCGAGCTTACTGCTCTTGAGGAGGAAATTGTGAGGGAAAACATTTCGGCTTTGGAGGTCAATGGCTTCAAGGTACGCATCGACGACTCGGGATCGCAGCCAGTGGGATTGCGATGTGAACTTGTGGCTCTGCCCCTGAGTCGTGAGACGACATTTACATTAGCGGACCTCGAAGAACTCATATCATTGCTGGGTGACCATGATCTAACGGGCACGAGCCCTGCGCCTCGGCCTTCCAGAGTGCGGAAGATGTTTGCCATGCGAGCGTGTCGGAGCAGCATCATGGTCGGCAAAGCATTGACGCATCGACAGATGGAAAGGTTGGTAAGACATATGGGAGAACTGGACAAGCCTTGGAATTGCCCTCATGGCCGACCAACAATGCGACACATCTATGAGCTCGCCTCCTGGGATGAAAACTCCTGGGTTCGGAATATGGGTCAGCGAAATACAGCGCAAGAAAACGTCGCCTGGGCTTCGTATGCACGCACTGAGGCTTAAATTCAACGATTAGCTAGGTCGCGAACGTTCTTGGAATATGAAAAGCAGCCAGGCGCAGATTTCATCAAATTTTACATGCCTTTGGGTCACAAAATCGCAACGTCGAGGAAGGTTGAGCATATAGTAGGCAATGACTTGAATTCAGACCCTGCAACTCCGTATCCAACCCAGCGACCCGTAACTTGTTTCCTTGCCCCGCACAACATGTATTTGACTCTGTATGCAAAGAGGTTGACTGTCTATTTGTTCAAAATGCTGAAGCGCGAACGGGAGGGAGGAAGTGTTGCGCGGCCTTCTTCTGCAATTTTGCCGCTAACATTACGTCGACTGAACGCTCCCGCGGGTTGGCCGTCATAGTCGTTTCCTGATGACACCTGGCGATTGCTTCCAATCATGATTGGGGGTGTCGCCGGTTTGAGCTGACCATATGGTTTGGCAACAAAGTCGGACTCTCGTTGAATCGAGCCTGTTCTGTGGGGTGGTGGCGTAGGCCCAGTGTTTAAAGCATGCTTTTCATCAGCAATATCGTGACTGCCACTGAAGGACCGCGGATGTGACTTTCTCTCGGGCGACGCAGAGCCATGCATTGAGTTGTATGGTGCCATTAGCCTGTTCCTTGGTGCAGGCGGGTTTGAGCGAAGCGGTTGAGGATGAAGGCTTCCAACATCGCCGTCACCACTTTGGTGGCCAACGCGATAATTTTCGCCATGCTCAGAGTCCGAGTCGTCCCCGTCGGGGACGTCGTATCGCTTGTCAAGTGCGTCGTACGTCTTCTGGTAACTCTCGCGGTTTCGCCCAGCGGCATTCATCAGCTGATTGCGGTGCTGTGTACGGGAGATTAGAGAGTCACTCGCACTCCACGTCTCAGTAAACTTTGCCACTCGCTGTTGCCCTGTGTGGGGACTAGCGGGAGCGTTGAGATCAACATTGGTAAAAGAACGAGCTGTCTCGCTTTCTTCAAGCGGAACCTGGGAATAGTAGCCCTGATGCATCGACGGCGGCTTTGACAGCCTTCGTGTGTCTGTAGAGATGACTGAGTTGCGTGGTGACGAGTTGCCAGGAACAATCTGATACTGCCTCGAGGGGAAATCGGCGACCGAGTTCCTACTATTGAAGGAGCTTCCAGAATCGGCCCTGGTTCGGAGGAAGGGGATTGTTGGGGGTTGCGAAATGTCCTCATATGGAAGACCTGAACGGCGACGGTCTTCTAGTGGCGTTGAGAGCCGCTTCTCGCTTTCTGTGGTGCTGGCGGTGGCAATGCTTGACTTGTTCCGGGTGTGCTTTGCCCGCGAGGTGAAACGATCTTCGAGTGGGTTGAGGTCAGGGGGCATGCTCGCAATTCGGCGAAAGACAAGGCCCAGCCAGATGGAGATGCTCAGAGACACCAGGTGAAGGGCACCGGCACCAAGGAACGTATACCCTACAGCCGGGACGAAGTAGTCAACAAGGCTAGCATCAGACAGGCGTGTCGTCCATGACGATCCATGGTTCCGGACGCTAAGAGCGCCAAACACATAGCCAGGGACTATGCAGATGTCCGAAACTGCAGCGAAGATCTGGTAGGCGGCCGAGGAGGCTGGAGTGCGACTGCTTGCAGAGCGTGACAGGTGGTAAATAGCGTAGGCGCAATGCAGCAAAACAACGCCAGGCTAGACAGGTTAGCGATTGCGCGCGAAGGTTTTGGGTTGACGTGACAAGCAGTACGGCCCGTGACGTGTCGTCAGGAATGGGAACGAAGACTTACAGCAATCCGCAATACCCAACCCACCACGACAGGGATGCCGGTGAGCAAAATAAGCAGGGTCAACAGCCCAGCGGCGCCAATGAACTGGAAAACTCTCAAGATCAGCTGCAATACACGGAGACCTTTGATCCAGCCTTTCATTCTCGGGCTTAACGCGAGGTAGGTTGTGGACCGATGAGACAACACCATGTGTGCACTTAATCAGGGTAACAACCCATTAGCATTGAGCACCGGTAAAACAATCAGCCACGGATAGAGACGAGGTTCTCTTACTCGGGATGCCGGTTAAAGGATATGAGAGGCCCATCATGTTTCTTCGGCTTGGGTGCTTTGGGAGTGTAGCTGGCGCGGGTGACAGCCTTGGGATCGAAGGACTTCTCAGGCAGGCCACTCCCGCGCCTCCCCATAGCTTCGTAGAGGAAAGGTTGCTGGACACCCATACTGGAATGTGCTAGGATGGGACAATTGGAGGGTGCGTCTAGCTGGAATGTACTGCGGGAGAGTCGTCGGGGCCCAGTTGGAATGGCAACTTGAGGTCCCTTGCGGGGGTGGTTGGGAAAGCGACGATAGGTTTGGATTGGAGACAAATGGGGGTATCGAGTGAGATGAGCACAAATGTCGACTCAATGCAGCAGTACTGAGGGGCGCATGTCATATGAGCTCTCTACCGTTCTTGTTTGAACAGCATAATACGGGCAGGCGAGACGGATTGACGTCGTCCTTTCACTATTTTGCTGTTGCGAGCTAAATGCCGTTTCTACAGCAACAGCTCTGGGCATCTGTGTCTCGAGGTGCTTGGGCAGTAAGTACGCTTATCTTATCAACCCGTACGGTTCTCCAACCTCAGGCACACATATAACTGAGCACCGTCTATCTTGTCCAGGAAGTACATGTGGCTCGAGCTCACCTGGACCACGGTGTTGTTCAATTGCCTGAGACAGGTGGTCAGCGAAAGGCCGAAAGTGACCGGCGCTTTCGGCGCCGAGATAAAATCGTGATATTCCCAGATCCCCGGCACTAAGCGAAGCAGAAAAATGAATGGACATGCGACTTCGGAAAACTGGCTATTCGTAATCTCGTTGTTCTCAATGTTTCACGAAAGCATTTAACGGCGGTTCGGCTTCATGTTAAACCTTGGTATGCCCTACCACGCTGCATGAGTAAGTAGGTCTGTTGACTCTAGCATAGGCTGCCACTATCGGTTGGTCCTACATCCAATATTACTAGTCACGCCGCAACAAATCCGCCGATTCCTCGTCCAGAATGGGTTCACTCGTACTCACCGCGGGGACCAGGACTTCATGTGCCAGAGTCTCGTCGTCTCTGAAGCGCACAATCCTCCACCCCCAACCACATTTGACTCGTCATGCAAGCACGCATTCAAGCGGCAGAACGGCTCCGCGTAGGCCAGACGAACCCCTTCGCATGGCCATTGTGGGATCTGGCCCTGCTGGATTTTATACCGCGTACCGAGTCATGTCTCGATTGCCCCAAGCCCGAGTCGATATGTACGAGTCTCTGCCAGTCCCCTATGGGCTCGTTAGGTTTGGTGTGGCGCCTGACCACCCAGAGGTGAAGGTATAAGCAATATGATTCACATTGTGGTTATCATGCGCCGCTCACACAATACAGAATTGCCAGGACAAGTTTGAAGAGATAGCTAGCTCCCCAAACTTCACCTTTGTCGGCAACGTCTCCGTAGGCGATGCGACTCATCAGCCGCACAGTCGAACCGTCCAACTGCCTAGTTTGCTCCGTAACTATGATGCCATCTTGTTCTCATACGGCGCCATCAAGGACAAGGCACTAAACATACCCGGTGAGTCATCTCTTGCCGGTATATACTCGGCACGGCAGTTTGTTGGATGGTACAATGGGCTTCCCGAATCGGCTGCCCTCGCCCCAAATCTCACCACAGGCGATGAAGCCGTTGTGATCGGCCAGGGGAACGTTGCTCTTGACGTTGCAAGAATACTTCTAGAAGACATCGATGTTCTGCGAAAGACGGACATTACCGATGAGGCTTTGGCCACATTAGCCACTTCTCGTATACGTCGGGTACATGTCGTTGGAAGGCGCGGGCCAATGCAGGTAGGTCGAAACTTGCGAATGGAAACAATACTCCCACATAACTTGCTGATGATTGGAAAGGCTGCCTTTACTATAAAAGAGGCTCGGGAGTTGATGAAGATACCTGGTGTCGCATTCCACCCTGTGGAACCGTCCCTTATCCCCTCTGATCTCAAATCGCTTCCCAGGGCTGCGAAACGTCTGATAGAACTGGTGGCCAAGGGGTCACAGGCACAAGTGTCGACCGCGCCCAGGTCATGGTCTTTGGACTTTTGCCTTTCACCGACCGAGTTTGTAGCCAGCGATGTCTCGCCTCACTTTGTCGGCAGCACAGTGCTCGAACGCACAGAGCTCACCTCCAAGTTCGATCCAAACGCCCAGGCGCAGCTGAAGGGCGAAAAGGTCATTTTACCGTCATCCCTTGTCTTTCGCTCCATCGGGTACAAATCAGCACCGCTCCTGGGTTTTCAAGAGGCAGGTGTGCTGTTTGATGAGCGGCGCGGCGTCATCATGAACGATGGGCAAGGACGTGTTCTTCGAAGAACGTCGACTGAGCTTGAGACCGATATCATGTCAGAAATTTCCCCTGGGCTTTACTGCGCTGGCTGGGTCAAGCGTGGGCCCACGGGAGTCATTGCAACCACCATGCAGGACGCTTTCGATACTGGCGACTCGATTGTGCGAGATTGGCTCTCGGGTATCAAGTTCCTACAGGCAGGAGAAGATTCGAGCTCAAGCCCGCTGCCAGGATGGGACAGGGTGCGTACAGAAATGGCTGTGGACAAGAATCAGCCTACCGTGGACTGGCACGGCTGGCGCAAGATCGACCAAGCTGAGCGAGAAAAGGGGCAGGAGAAAGGTAAGGAACGTGAAAAGTTCACAAGCACTAAGGCCATGCTCGAAGTTGTAGCATAAAGTGGATCGAGCACTATAAAGGACAATCATTTGTGTACAACATTTTACTGCTTCAGCTTTTCCGTCAACTCCGGAACCTTGTCGAAAAGATCACCAACGAGCCCTACATCTGCAACCTGGAAGATGGGAGCATCTGCATCCTTGTTGATGGCTGCGATGACCTTGCTATCCTTCATACCCGCCAGATGCTGGATCGCGCCAGAGATTCCCACTGCCATGTAAAGCTGAGGAGCCACAACCTTGCCTGTTTGCCCGACCTGCAAGCTGTTATCGGCATAGCCACTATCGACAGCAGCCCGAGAGGCACCGACCGCTGCACCGAGCGAATCCGCGAGTGGAAGCATGACCTTGTCAAACTCCTCCTTGGACTTAAGACCACGCCCACCAGAAACAACCTTGCCAGCAGTGGCAAGATCAGGGCGATCCGACTTGGTCAACTCTTCGGAAACCCACTCAGTCGTAGAGGGTGCCTTGGGGTCCACACCGGCCTCGACAGACGCTGAGCCGCCCGTCTCTTCAGCAGCAGGAAAAGCCGTGCCTCGAATAGTGACAACCTTGACCTTATCCGAGGACTGAACCGTAGCAATTGCGTTGCCGGCATAAATGGGCCGTACAAATACATCTTCACTCTCGATCGCAACGATATCCGACACCTGCTGCAAATCGAGGAGCGCAGCTACACGTGGCATGATATTCTTGCCAAAAGCCGTGTGGCTTGCGATGACGTGCGTATACCCGCCTTGCTTGATGTTCTCAACCAGCAGGGGAGCGAAGTTCTCGGGAAGACCCTGTCAAGACGAGAATGAAGTGTCAGCATTGAGTATGATAGCGAAATTGTTTCAGTGGTAGGTCAAACCTTGTCATAAAGTGCATTGTCCACAGCAATGATCTTCTCAACGCCATCCACCTTGGCTGCCTCCTGCGCAACAGCCTGGATGTTTCCTCCAGCAACGAAGCCGTGCACTGTGCCTCCCAGTTTCTTCGCTGCCGTAATGGAACTCAGAGAGCCATGATTGAGCTGACCCTCGCGTTGCTCCAATATCGCAAGCGTCGAAAGTAAGCTGCGCCTTGCTTGGTTGGAGAGAGGTAGGCGCTGGAGGAGCGAGGCGGGTACTCCGCGAAAAGCGACCCTTCGTGCAGCAGTGTAAGACATATTAATGTTTCGTATGCGCCGTAAGTTGAGAAATCACAGATATAGACTACAGTCCGCTCAAATGATTGAGTGGCGCTGTACGAGGGCTTTGGAGCAGACACGCAGGGGGCGGCTTGTGAACATTACGGATTTCGAATAGGCGTCTGCTGTTGCGGTTTGACACGGCCCGAGGTTGTCGTCCGTCATCGGCTGCTACTGACCAGGGGTGGGGCCAGTCACAACAGTCATCTCATCACGTGAGTATAGCGAGGGACCCTCTTACTGGTTTCTCAGTGGTCGGGATGTGAAGGTTACTAAGCCAGTGCCCCTGCACATGTGGACGCTTTTGGACCGCTCATCAGCAGCAATCTGTTCAGTCAGTCAATCGCCTTCCTTGCCCAGCTGCCAGCCTCTGCCCTTTTAGAGAGACCCTCCTGCAGCACTTCAACCGCGCCCCCAAAATTCTTGAGACGCGATCACGCCTCGCGACGGGATCATCCACTTCCCACCCCCACGGACTCGCTGTTCCGCAAAGATAACTCATTACACTGAGGTTCGAGCAAAGAGTTCACAATTCGCTTGACATTTCCTAGCGCTCTCTCTCTCGCTTGCTCCGACGCCCGCGTCAGGTCGACGTCTTCACCAACGCGCATCGACTCTAAACCCCGTCGCGCGTTCACCGCGCGTTCTTCCCAAGAAACAATCTTGTCGCGCATCACTCACCACGAAGTCGCCTCAAGGATCTTTATATTCTCGCTGTCCTCATCACCATGGACGAATCGACCAACTACGGGTCGCCGGTCAATGCCGCGTCACCCACTAGCAATGCTCTTCTCGCGCAGCCGCCGCTCGCGCCTGAGACAGGCAGCACCAGGCCGGATAACTCTGAAGGTTCGTCATCATTTTGGCGCTCTCGCCATCAAAACACCACCTGGTGATGATTGTCTTATTCAATTCTAACATGTCCATGGCTCCAGATATCCAGATGGGTGAAGCCGTGAACAATGAACCCATTGTCAAGCAAGACAGCGCCACCCCAGCCCCGATCACAGCTTCGGATAACCCTCTGGATGCACCGGATGGTCCCGCAGCCGAAACTACCATCTCGCGCGATGAAGATGACGCCGAGATTGGGAAAGATGCGGGTGATGAACCCGATGCCGACGCTGCTGTCACTGGCACCGAAGTAGAAGGACAGGAGGGCAAGACAAAGGAAAGCGTCGAGGCAGCTGCCCGTGATCATCTCATTTCCCAGACCCACGCCATAATATTGCCAAGTTACAGCACTTGGTTCGATATGAATATGGTACACGAGATTGAACGTAAGGCCATGGCCGAATTCTTCAACAGCCGCAACCGCAGCAAGACCCCTGTCGTTTACAAAGACTACCGCGACTTCATGATTAATACCTATCGCCTGAACCCCGCGGAATACTTGACCGTCACTGCTTGCAGACGAAACCTGGCAGGTGATGTCTGCGCAATCATGCGGGTTCACGCCTTTCTCGAGCAATGGGGCCTCATCAATTACCAGGTAAATAACTCCCTATTATCGCTGGACGGTCTCAACCAGCACACTATTGTACTCAATTGTATGATGCTGACATTGCCAGGTGGATGGAGATCACCGACCCTCTAACATTGGTCCCCCCTACACAGGCCACTTCAAGGTTATCTGCGACACGCCCCGTGGCCTGCAAGCCTTTCAGCCTTCGGCCGACCAGGAGGTGACCAAGGGCAAGCAAAGTGTAGACACTGACAACAAGGCCTCGGCTGCACAAGCTGCGAAAGGAGATTCCAAGCTAGAGGTGAGTCGAAACATCTACGACGGAGACGCCAAATCAACCAACCTCAACGCCACGACCGAGGTCAAAACCAACGGGGAGACACCAACCACAAATGGTGTGTCGGCAAGCAAGGAGGCATCGACGGGCCCCATCACGAAGGTCAACTGCCACGCCTGTGCCGTCGACTGCACTCGTCTGTACTACCATGCTCCAACAAAGGAGGGTAGCGCCAAGGCAAAATATGAAATCTGTCCCAGCTGCTTTCTTGATGGTCACTTCCCTGGCGATTCGAGCAAGTCACAATATACTCGTGACGGGGACGGTGCGCTTGTCCGCCATGACAACCCTACGTATACAACGGTGCCCGAGAGAGATGCTCCATGGAGCGATGCGGAACTTTTGCGACTACTGGAGGCTCTCGAGCGTTACGATGAAGAATGGACCGACATTGCAGAGCACGTCGGCACTCGTACTCGCGAAGAATGTGCGCTTCAGTTCCTGCAACTCGGTATTGAGGACAAGTATCTTGAATCGGAACTCACCATTCTTGGGGCTCATGGTGACAAGCAAATCCCATACAACCAGGCCGACAACCCAGTCATGTCTGTCGTTGGATTTCTAGCTAGCTTGGCTGACCCAGCCACCACAGCCGCGGCTGCCCACTCTTCCGCCGACGAAATGAAGCGCCGTCTACGTAATCGTCTCGAAGGCGGAGAGTCACGGGAGACTGAAGCCTCGAATGGCAAGGGCAAAGAAAGAGATGGTGATGCAATGGAGGTGGACGTTGAACAGGAAACGACCACTACAACCGTTACCACAACAACCGTCCGCAAAATGGCATCGATACCACTAGCAACAACGGGAGCGCGCGCTGTTGGTCTTGCCACAGAGGAGGAGCGTGAGATGACGCGACTGGTGTCAGCAGCGGCCAACGTGACGCTGCAGAAGCTGGACCTGAAGCTTAAGTATTTCAATGAGATGGAGGCTCTGCTCCAAGCCGAGCGTCGCGAGCTTGAGAGAGGCCGGCAGCAGTTATTCCTTGACCGACTCGCATTCAAGCGAAGAGTCAGAGAGGTTCAGCAGTCGTTCAAGACAGCGGCGGCCACGGGTACCGACCAGGGACTTCGGCTGGGAGATGATATACTGATGGGCAATGGTAGGCTCACGGTACAATCAGTTCCAGGAGCCGATACTGTGCAGCCATTGAGCAGTGGTGGCAAGGTGCAGAGCCTGGAAATTTGATGAAGGGGAGGTTCGCAAATGTGGTTCTGGGCCAACCCAGGAACCGAACGAGGGATCGATCATACTAGTTGGTACTACGGCGTCGAAGGGGGTTCTGGGGAATTTGGGGTTGGGCGGCTTCATGTCGCTTGGCACTCGCGGATGGCATGGGATGGTTCTTGGTTTCGTCTCGTTTATTGTTGTTCTGCTTGAGGCTGTATCACCAATAACAAACTTATACATTTCTTCGAATAGCTGATTACGAAACGACTCTCCTGCTCCAGCTCTGAGAAGCACCGGCCGGCCTCCGTCAGTTGAGCCGCTTCGCGTTTGCACCATGATGCATGTGACAGCTTGTGTGGATAGACTTCGCTGCAGAGTAGTCCATGCACTGCTTGGATCGGCTGCACACAATCTGCCCGCTACCTCATCCCGTCGTTACTCCACACGCCGGCTGACAGTGTACTACTAACCTCGGCACACTCACACAGGGGGGGGGGGGGGGGCGGATCGCCAAACTAGCGACTTATCGAGTCTTCCATGTCAATTCAAGTTGACAGTGCCCGTAACGGCGAAGGCCGCACACTGGTGGGCTGTTAGGTCCCAGTTGTTCCTAGGCCGGTGATTTAAGCCAGCGAATAGGACAGGGTACGCGCGAACGGGTTCGGCCCAAAGGCTCTCTGTCTTCTCCCCGCAACGAAAACATGTGTTTCGTCTTACCATACCCCAATACACGCACCGTCATTCGGCCTCCACATACAGCGTTGGCGAAAGAGATCCACAAAATATTCCCGTAACCGACTACCGACACAAGTCGAGTTAGAACCCGCCATACCACACTCGCGCTAATTCTGGGCTGGCCCTGGGATCCCTTGTCCCTGCTGACGGCAGCCTAACGCATATGCGGCCTAGCTCAATGTTTCTTGCCCCGTGAACTGGTGAATACCTCGGCGCGCGTACCTAGGCTCGTCGGCTATGATGGGTTTGTCCCGACCAGCAGCGAGCATCATATTCCCCTCGTCCAAATCATCCTCTTCCCTGTGGCGCATCTTTCAACCCCAATTGCTCAAAGATCGGTCATGTCGTTTGCATTTCGCGCTTTTGAGGCCAGGTCTGCCACCCTGAGAAACCCACGTATCTTTGCCAAACCGACTCGTAACATCCTGGCCGCTATGCCACCTGCCAGCAAGAGGAGCAACAGCTCATTGCCGGCTGGTAAGCCACTCTGCCCGCTGCGCGCATCGCGAAATAAAATTCATGGCTGACAGCGCGAACAGGCTATGTAGAGGACAAGTCCAAGGGGCCCATGTTGAGATTTCAGGACTCTCTCCCTCGCCTACCCGTCCCTACGCTCGAGGAGACTGCTGCTCGCTACGTCAAGACCTTGCGACCTCTCCTTTCCGATTCCGAGTTTGCGACAAGCAAGAAGGCCGTTGAGGAGTTCATCAAACCTGGCGGCGTTGGCAGCCGGTTGCAAGAGAAGCTCCTTGCTCGACGAGAGGACCCCAAGCACAGGAACTGGCTCTATGAGTGGTGGAACGATGCTGCATACCTGTCCTACAGAGACCCTGTCGTTCCCTACGTCAGCTACTTCTATTCCCACCGAGACGACCGTCGCAGGAGAAACCCGGCCAAGCGCGCCGCCGCCATAACCTCCGCTGTGCTCGAATTCAAAAAAGAAGTGGACGCTGGAACCCTTGAGCCCGAGTACATGAAGTGCCTGCCAATCTGCATGGACAGCTACCAGTACATGTTCAACGCCAGTCGCGTTGCCGCCAAGCCCGTCGACCACCCAGTCAAGTTCTCCCACAAAGATCACAAGCACATCATTGCAATCCGCAAGAACCAGTTCTTCAAGATTATGCACGAGGTGAACGGCAAACAGCTCAACGCAAGCGAACTCGAACAGCAGTTCAACAAGGTCTACGAATCCGCTCAGCGAGCTCCCGCTCTTGGTGCTCTAACCAGCGAAAACCGTGATGTGTGGGCTGATGCTCGCCAAACTTTGCTTGCAGCGCATCCCAAGAACGCTGCAGCCCTTGAGACCATTGAATCTGCGTCGTTCGTCGTGTGCCTCGATGACGCCTCTCCGGTGACGCTTGAAGAGCGTGCTCACCAATACTGGCATGGAGATGGCCAGAATCGCTGGTTTGACAAGCCTCTTCAATTCATCGTCAACGACAACGGCACTTCTGGCTTCATGGGCGAGCACTCCATGATGGATGGCACCCCTACTCATCGCTTGAACGACTACATCAATGATCTCATTTTCAATAACAAAATTGACCTCTCCAACCCAGCTATCCGCTCTAACCTGGCCGATCCTCAGCCAGTCAAATTCGAGATCACCAAGGACGTTCAGACTGAGATTGACCGTGCAACCAAAGACTTCAACGACGTTATCGGCCAGCACGAGCTCGCCGTGCAGGCGTACCAGGGCTACGGCAAGGGCTTGATCAAGAAGTTCAAATGCTCCCCCGATGCCTACGTTCAGATGATCATCCAGCTGGCGTACTTCAAGATGTACGGCAAGAATCGCCCCACGTACGAGTCCGCTGCCACCCGCCGTTTCCAGCAGGGTCGTACCGAAACTTGCCGCACGGTTTCTGATGCTTCAACCGCCTGGTGCCGGTCCATGGCCGACGCCGAGTCGACGGACGCGACTCGCACTGACCTGTTCCGCAAGGCTATCGATTCGCATCTCGAATACATCAGTGCCGCGTCAGATGGCAAGGGAGTGGACAGGCACCTGTTCGGTCTGAAGAAGCTATTGGGACCTGGTGAGGAGCTCCCGAGCATCTACAAGGACCCAGCGTACACCTATTCCGCCACGTGGTTCCTCTCGACCTCGCAGTTGAGCTCTGAGTTTTTCAACGGCTACGGTTGGAGCCAGGTTATTGACGACGGATTTGGTATTGCGTATATGATCAACGAAAACAGGTAAGACTTCCTGGAGCTGTCACGTCTCAGGTTCCTCGCCCTTTTGGGAACCCAAAGTAGTAGAATGCTAATTTGATATTATCACAGCATCAACTTCAACATTGTGTCGAAGGGTCTTGGCAGCCAGAGGATGAGCTTCTACCTCAACGAGGCTGCTGGTGATATACGTGATCTCCTCATATCGAGCATTGAGACACCCAAGGCGAAATTGTGAGAGGCCCGTGAAATTAAAGAGGGTGCCAGAAGGTGGACAAATGGAGAACATAGTGTGGGATGACGGAGGGATTGACCGGACAAGCAGCGTATGCCAATTGTGCATTCTGCGTACATGTACTAGAGATCAGGACTGGCGCATCGCTTAAGTTTTGTTGACAATAGACTACGTGCTGCCAACCTAGCCAGGCAACCTTCACCGTCAAGACGCATGAGGGTTTCCCTCGGTTATTCTGTCCATAGCGTGAAAAGGCAAATCTTGTTCATAACTACACAAGCCTACGAAACCTCCGAAACCACACAATGTCGACCGCAGTGACCCGAGGAACTAGAAAATGACTCCATCAAATGTCTAACCGGCGTGTGACACGATCTCGTTCACAAGGTCGTCCTTCTCCTCATCGTAGTAAGAGCAAATCTGATAGGGCAGTGGGACTTCCTTCGAATCGCCATCAGGACCCGAAATGACGTTCAGATTGACACCCGACGACTTGCTCGTAAAGATCTTGGTGGACGTACTCTCCTTGCTGAAGTAAATCTGGGCACCATCGATCTGATCCATCATAACCGTAGGGATGACCCCCATGACTTGCAAGGCAAAATTCTGTGACTTGACTACATCCACCGTGGAGATGAGAGAGTCGACAATCAACGATAGACGATTGGAGTTCTCAATGGTGACGGCGTTGGCCTTACCCTTAATGATGATCGTCGTGTTGTTACATCTGCTAATCAACAAAGAATGGTTGTTGGACGCTTCGATCTCAATCGGCTGTAGTTCTTTATCGTAGTTCTCCTGTTGTGAGATATGATATCAGTTGCTATCCATCATGTGTTCGTATTTCGCCTCTTACAATTGTCCACTTATTTCCGTCAAGCTCCTTCCTGGGTGGCTTTTTGCTGCGCATGCTCTCGGGCTTTGGCTTCTTTCCAGGGGCCGGGCTCTTGCCTCGGACAACGCTGGAGGAAGCTCGTAGAGATGGGTTCTTGTGAGTCATCTCCGATTTGTCAACCTTTCGGAGGCCCTTGGTCACGGCATCTCCTCTGTTAAGCTCGGAAAAGACAGCATCAAGGCCTCCCCTTTCCTGACCCGAAGCAGGAGCTTCCCCATTACTTAGGTCCAGTACAGGTGGCGGGCCAGGCGGCGGCGGCGGCGGCGGCGGCAAGCTGCCGGCGGGAGGGGGAGGAGGCGGTGGCGCTGCCATTGACGAGGCTGTAACCAAAGTCTTGGCCACCTCCTGGGCAGGCTGTCCTTTCGGATTCCAAGGTATACCGTTCGGGAAGTACTGCTTGACGTAATCGGCCAGGTCGCGGAAAACCTGGTAAAAGCTATGAACCCACTCGGCTTGCTGAGGGTCCCTGGTTGCGCGTCAGTTAGGGTTGACATGGCTATCAGATTTTGCATATCTTAGCTTACTTGTCTTTCTGTTCCTTCAACACCCGGTTTCCGAAGAACTGGGCCGACCCAAGAGATTCTTCTACATGCTTATATGGACGGTTATCCACAGTTACCCAAGCGAGTACCATGATGCCCTCGGCGACGGCACTGAGTTGGCTAAAGACAGGCGACGGCCGGTTAGCTTCCTTGATCTCGGTGGCAGAAATCAGGGCTTCATTGATCGGATTCAGAAGCGCGATATGTTCGGCCCCATTTAGGTCGGGCTTCTTGGCCTTCGTCGTAATGAGCAGATACGTGCGTTGAGCTTGGAAACCGGCGAGAACTTTGGCAGCCTACAGCATCGAATGAGCGTCAGTGAGCACTAGCAGGACAAGATTGAAAGGAGATTCTTCTAATCAGGGCAGCGAAAGGCTCACCTGATCAGCAAGCAGACCGCCAAGTTGCTTGGACTTCTTGACATAGTTCTCGACAGCAGTAGTAATGAATATGTCAAACTCTTGAATCGATTCGGGCAGTGGTTGAGGGGCAGCAGCAGCAGCAGGTGTCGTTGTACTCGATGCGGTAGGAGGCGATGGCAGAATGGGCTGGCCTGGTGCAGGCGCGGCTTGGGGTAGCTCGATGGTCGACGAGGCAATGTCCTCAAGCCTTGCAGTGGCCGCTTCAAGCCTGCGAAGCTGTCAGTGCCTCCACTTCTTCCGAGTGCACGGAGACAGGCGGTGATATGTACGAACCTCTTGATGAGCGTCGTAAGGTTGTGCATATTGTTGGTCGCCATGATCGGCTATCCTGCAGGATGCGATGTTGCAGGAATCAGGGGCGCTTGGGTTGAAATACAACAGCAGGAGCCAGAGCGCAACGGTGCCAGAAGCAATCAAAGGCCGTTGTCGTCGGTGTGTGATCACGGGAAGACCTTGAAGTGTAAAGATATCCGAGAATCAGGAGATCTGTCTTGTTCTTGCGAGCTGCGCGAGGACGAGGCTGGGGACTTGGGGGAGAGGGCGAAGTGAGTGACCATGTTGACGGGGGTGCTCCTGAAGGCAGACACTATGGAATGGCAGCTAGAGAAGCTTTGGCACAGACAAGGCACCCGCCCCGCCGCTACCCAGGTACCCACTGTCCGTCAGAGCGCAACCGCAGGTCTTATTCCTCACAGATGGGCATCCCCGACAATGAACAGATATGTGGTGCCAGACCAACAAAGTGTTCCCTTCGAGTCGTGATCTTGAACAAGACTCCATGCACTCCCTGTACATTAGATTGTCCTTGCTTGACCCAATGACCGTGGTCTCCTTGTGCACTGCTTGTGCTACCAGCAACTGAGACCACCTTTCAACACGGTTACCAGAATGCCCCTCGAACTGAACTCGTGGATTGGACAGGCAGGCGGCATCCAAATTGACCTTCTGCACATTCGCCGAGGTACAACGAGTCCCACATTAACATGCGTGCTTTCTCGTACTGCCCGACCGTCTAGGTGACGAGGTCACAGGCTCCATAGTCAAGGGTGTATGCAGATATCCAGTATTTTCTAGGTACTGGTGTTTGGTCCCGATCGGCGAACCTTGAGCGCTGTGCCAGCGGCCCTGCATATTGGGACTTTGAACACATCATGAGTTTGCTACTTGCAGCCTGAATGCTGTTTTTTCAACAGCCAGTGGCGAGTATGCATCGTCAGCACACAACCTTGTACTCTCAATATCGTTTCGTTGGAGTGAATTTGCGGAGTCGAGTTTCCGTAATCTCCCTGTAACTGAAACGCTGAAGCTCGTCGCGGTCGTAATAAGACAGTCTTCAGAGGTTACCTGTTGCAGTTAGCAAAGTATACCAAAGGCCGCCATGGAATTCTTGTCGGTGAAGGATGACGTTCCCACAGAGGCAGAATTTGCGGCTTTAACATATTTGGATGTCGTTACGCTGGGTATGGTCATCATAGGTGAGGTTTCTGCGACACACCCCACACAGACTTAAGGCTCGCTGCTCGACGGTTCGATCATGCTGACCCGTGAAGATGATATCGAGTTCGAGGAACCCACGCCACCAGTCAAAGATATACTAGGCGGTGCGGGCACGTATTCCGCCATAGGAGCACGTCTTTTCTCTCCCCCTCCTCTGTCCTCTTCCGTTGGCTGGGTGGTCGATCAAGGAATCGATTTCCCCGCCGAGCTTACAACTCTGATTGAAACGTGGAACACGTCTGCTCTGATGCGCAAATCAACTGAACGCCTTACTACGCGAGGCTGGAACGGTTACGAAAACACCGGAAACACAACGAAGCGCGCATTCAAGTACACCACCCCAAAGAAACGCCTCACGGCCGAAGACCTAACGCCAACGCTGCTTTTCTCTCGCTCGTTCCACCTCATCTGTTCGCCAACGAGATGCAGAGAGCTGGTTGCAAATATCACGACTTCCAGAAAGGCCTTGTCACCACCAGACTCATACGTGAAACCAATCTTCGTCTGGGAGCCAGTCCCCGACCTGTGCACCCCCGATGAGCTGCTTAACTGCACGAACACACTGCCACTCGTTGATGTTTGCAGTCCCAACCATGCAGAGCTTGCAGGCTTCATGGGTGATCATGGCTTGGATCTGAACACGGGCGAGATATCCACTGCGGCCGTGGAACGTTCCTGTGAACAGCTTTTAGCGAGTATGCCCTTACAGTCGTTTACCCTCGTGGTTCGTGCCGGCGAGAAAGGCTGCTACATCGCTAGAAATGGTGGGAGGAAGCGCCAGCCTCGTGCACCTTGTGATGGTGTCAAGCGTCGGAAGAAGGATTACACTCGCGGCGGCCTCCGGCCCGACACTGACATGGAGGCACTCTTCGCAGGCCTGTTACAGGATGAAGAGGGCACCATCGCACGTGAAGAAATCGAGGTCGATCCTGGCGTCGAGCGCTGGGTACCTGCCTATCATCAAGATGCATCCTTGGTCGTTGACCCTACTGGAGGGGGCAATAGCTTTTTAGGTGGGCTTGCGGCGGCCCTGGCCCGAGGCAAGAGTGTAGAGGAGGCTGCTACATGGGGCAGCGTGTCAGCGAGCTTTGCAATTGAGCAAGTGGGCATGCCCATCCTCGGCAAAGATGAGCAAGGTAATGAGACATGGAATGGTGTCCGAGTCAGTCAAAGACTCGAGGAATATCGGCGTCGTCTACCAGAGTGAACGAACGAGAACCCACAACTGATGAGGTGGGTGGGCGCGGCTCGGTGTGTTCAACGAGAGAGGAAGGGGGGGGACGCATAGAGACTTAAGTAAAAAACGCGCTGGAAGACGCGGGCAATGATTGAGTGCCATTGCCAAACATCTGAGAGAAACAGGTGCAGAAATCATACGTCATTATTTTGTTAGAAGCCACGCAGCCCTTAGCCTGCCAAAGCCATGCTCGAGTCTTTTGATAATGCAGATCAAGCGCAGCATCAGCCTTTTACCCATCGTAAATCAACCGCAGCTGCCTAGTCAACATTACCCCACTGCCGAACAGTCTATTTGGGATGATGCAACACAATGCGACACAGACTAGATCTTGTATACAAGGTCCCCTGATGTGTACCTGTCTAGTTGTTAGCCGTGAAATGCCACAGAGAGATGAGAGAACAAAGCCACGTACATGATCTGGTTGAGGTCATCCATCTTTCGCAGCGCCTTAACAGCCTCTTCTTTGTCAAAGGCACCTCCACTCCTCGAGTGCAGTTTTGCGTTCACAGCGTGGATGATGGCGTCCAAGCCTGCCGAGTCATCCTCGAATAGAGCCGAGTTGAGAAGCTGTCCGAGTGTTGTTCTGAATGTGTTGAAGCGCTCATCAGTAATGGGCTCATCTGCGATGGCTAGAGTTGCAGCTCCTGTTGCAAGCTCGTCTTCCTCGGGCTCATGTTGCGATGTTGATAGCAGCTGTGATTCTGGTACCGACGAGGCATATGATGTTTGCGTGCGCGTTGCGCGACTGTGTGATGCTCCTGCCGACTGGCGCAATCGGTTCAAATCCTGGTCTTGATCGCGTTCTGCACCCTGCGCATCAGATGTCGAGCCACGGGCTCCGTCGTCAACATCTGCATCCGCATCTGCAGTGCCACTGATCTGATTAGGAGCAGTCGTGGTTTTCCGAGGCCGTGCAACACCACGGGTTGAAGGGCCAGATCTGGATACAGATGTGCGTGCTGTGGCGCCCCTGTATGCGTCGTCATCGTCATCTTCCGACGAAGAACTTTCGCTCGAGGACATCTGAGTGTTTTGTGTCTTTCTACGCTTCTTTCTTGACTCGTCCTCAACAACCTCCTTGAACAGTGCAAACCGCAAAATGGACTCGGCCGCAGCCACGTCGCGCTCGTCAATCCGGTTTGACAAGCGTGACTTTGCATGCGCGGTTGAAAGACGAACAAGCGTCTCCAAAGTTCGCACCGTCAATGGACTTGTGCGGCGCTGATTACCTTCTAGATCATCATTTCGGAGGCCGACGTAAATGTCTGCGATACGGTCGTTCGCCTCTTGCGTGAGTAAAGGACGAATTCGTGTTTTGGCGTATTGAATGTATTTTTTCATGAAGGGGATACTCAAAACCTCTGGCTTCTTGTTCGCACCACGTCCCGATGTTACAGTGACGCCTGCATGGAGCATGGCGTCGAACTTCTCGAAGACATCCGTTTGACGTTGAGACTCGGTCTGGTTGTTGACTGCGACTCCAAGAGACTGACTCGTGTTTTCTCTCACCGGTGCGCCTTCTTCTGTGCCCGCTTGCCGGTAGCGATGCATGCGGAGAACGTGTTCTGAAACCTGTCTATCGCGTGTGTCCTCAATGTCGTCCGTAACTACGAAGAGGAGATCGAAGCGTGAAAGAAGGGAGTCAGGCAGCGCAATGTTCTTGTGCGGGTCCTTGTGCGTGTCATACTGACCAAAAATGGGGTTGGCCGCGGCTATAACGCTACACCTGGCATTCAGTGACGTGTGGATGCCTGCCTTTGCTATGGTAACAGTTTGTTGTTCCATGACTTCGTGGATAGCCACCCTGTCGATGTCAGACATTTTGTCGAACTCATCGATACAGACCACGCCTCGATCAGCCATCACCATAGCGCCAGCCTCCAGCCGGCGCTCTCCTGTCTCCTTGTCTGATGTGACAGCCGCAGTAAGACCAACTCCAGAAGAGCCTCGGCCTGTTGTGGCAATAGCCAGGGGGGCCGTGTTCAAAACGAATCGAAGTAGTTGAGATTTGGCAGTCGATGGATCGCCAACCATTAAAATATTGATGTCGCCCCTGAGATGGGTGCCATTGGGAAGATTTTTCTCCATGCCACCCAACAGCATCAACAGAATGGCCTTCTTGATATGACCATGTCCATATATGCTGGGGGCCAGGGATTGCGACAGCAAGTCCAGGAGATTCTTCTTCTTGGCAATCTTGTTGATATTCCGGATATCCATATCTGTGATGGTGGCAGTGGCTATGCCGCCGCCTGATTTGGAGGACAGCAGTACAACGTTGTTCGCGAGGATGACTGTTTTGAAGAGAGCGCTGCTGTGGTTTGTGTTCCTGTTGCCAAGAGTCTTGTATATGCCAACCAATTGCACTCGGTCTCCTGGCTTGACCTTGTCCACCAGATCATCGTCGAGTACAACGTCCACTCCACGGGGCAGTTGCCCAGCGGGGGCGCGCTCGGGCATTTCTTGAACAGAAATAGTCTGGTGATCCCGGTATTTGCTGAACCCATACTCGGTAATGAGAGGGTTTCCCTCGTCATCCTCTTGAGGGTACACGCTGGAAGTAGAAGCGCCGTCGGTCATGGTCCGGTCTTGGTATTCTCTGAAATGAAAGACATTCTTCGCCTCGTTGTAATGAACGCTCTTGACGATCTTGGGTCTGATGAGTGAGCATCTGGTGACAATGCCTTCAAGGGAGATCATATTGTTGAGATGGTGTGACGATAAGGTACGAGGGTTGCATGCGTTGAGGCCAAAACTGCCCGCCCAAGCGCAGTAATATAAGGCATCTGCGACCTCCTCCGCTCGAGTCTGTGGCAGTGTTTTGACGATCTCTTTCAAGGCATGGTCGAATGCAATTGTATAGTCGAACGGTTGACGAAGTATCCCTTCCGCGAGCTGTTCATTGTGTTCTCGAACGTGGTCAAGGTTAACGTTCAAGCGCCTCTGATTCTTCTGTACCATCAAGATTATGTCAGGTCGGTAGCTTCTGGCGTGAGGATTTTCTGCGCGTGCCTGGTCAGCAACAATCATCCAAATGATCAGCCTGATGGGAGGGACAAACGTGGATCAAGGAAGTCTTCCGCCTGCCGAACACGGTCAGCAGCCGCATCATCCTGAAGCATAAAAGAATCCATCTGGACAAGTCGTGTTGTATGGAGCGACCTCACAAGAGGGAGTGAGGCTGTCTAGAGAGTTCGTGACGTTGGGAGGCGGTTGTTCGAGGGGCCACGACGCGTTATTCGAAAATGAGGGGCTGCGACGCGTGCCTTCATTGACTCTAAAGCAGCTATGGCGCGTTAAGTGGTGGTGGAAATTATCCAATGGGCAAAGCCGCACGGTTCCACTCGGCGTAAGGAGGGTTTCTAGGGGACGCGTTGGCTTTCGGGCCAGCAGGCAGCGCGCGCTCAGGCGAGGGAGTGCACCGACCGCACCGACCACACCGACTGCAAGCCTTCTCCTTCGGTTGAGTTCGGTCCGATTTGATTCATCCCGGCATCGGGTTCCGCACGAGTATATTGACTAGTGTCGTCAGGACATCTCTCGCCCCTCCTTGTGATAAGCTTCTGGTAGTAGATTTGCCATTGACGTCCCTAAGTTCGTGACTATGTCGATGCCGACTCAAAACCCCGTTTCCGATACGGGCCGTGTTAGGGGTCGGGACCTGGACCTCATGCTACTCCGCTGACAGGAATCTGGTCCCTCTCAACACGTATAAGAACCTCCAAAGCGCCACAGCTCAATAGACTGGCGCTCGTGTTTGCAAACTTCACCAAATCTGCGCCGCAGCCCTTCAGCCTGAGCTCGACCACCGACTTTCGTAGTACATTGATCTCGTTAGGTATTGAAAGAAGCTCGTCCCCAGAGGTTGGGGCAAGCGACATGATAATCGACCAAATAATGCCCAAGTCGGCTGTTCTGCATCGTGACCTGCGGCATCAATTTCTGCAACTCGCCAGTTGCGAGGGTCACTACTGCATTCTAACAGACGGGAGGAAGATCTTCGATTCTTCTGGCGATGCCGCTGTGGCGTGCCTTGGCCACGGACACCCCAGAGTTCTAAAGGCGATAAGACAGCAAGACGCGATCGCCACATATTGCGCAACAACGTTCTTTGCGCACAGCACATCTGAGGAATTATGTCAACTTCTCGTTGACTCAACTGAGGGCCACATGTCAAAAGCCTACATCGTAAGCAGTGGTATGTCTCCGGCGTCGCGACAAAGGGCAGCGTCTTTGCTAAAAGGCACAGGTTCAGAAGCTATGGAGGCGGCAATGAAACTTTCGCGTCAGTTTTTTCTCGAACAGACACCGGCACAGCGCACAAGATACAGATTCATATCCAGAAGCCGCTCCTATCATGGGATCACGCTGGGGGCGCTGTCTGTTGGCGGACACGCTGGCCGACGAGCGAACTTTGAGCCCATGATGTGCAATAACACATCAGTCGTGTCCCCTTGTTTTTCTTACAGAGGCCAGGCAAGTCACGAGACCGACGCTATGTATGTTGCAAGACTCGCGAAGGAGTTGGAGGACGAATTCATACGCCTTGGTCCCCACATAATATGTGCATTTGTTGCAGAGCCCGTAGTTGGAGCGGTAAGGCATTATACGAATCGTTCTCAGCCAGCACCTTTGAGCTGATCATGCGAGTACCACAGGCACTTGGCTGTGTGCCTGCAGTACCAGGCTATTTCAAGGCCATGAAAGCAGTGTGCGAAAAATACGGAGCGCTACTTATTCTCGTTGAAGTCATGTGTGGCATGGGTCGAACAGGCACCCTTCATGCATGGCAAGATGAAGGTGTGGTCCCTGACCTCCAAACCATTGGCAAGGGGCTTGGTGGTGGCTATTGACCAATTGCAGGACTCCGATCAGCCGTCGATTTGTAGATGTGCTTGAAAATGGCAGCGGGCAAGTGCAATTTCTCGCTTTCACCTTCCTGCTTTCTTGATGCAGCTAACATGTAGTACAGTATCTTCGTTCATGGCCATACTTACCAGGCTCATCTCAGCGCCTGTGCAGCGGCTCTTGAGGTTCAACGCATCGTTGTATCCGATAACCTTCTGGAGAACGTGAGGGATAAGGGGAGCCGCTTATTCAGGCAGCTCAGAAGCAACCTTGACAGTCATGCTCATGTCGGCGACATCCGTGGGAAAGGACTCTTCTGGGGCATCGAGTTTGTCTGCGATAAGCGCACTAAAGATCCATTCCCGCGCCACGCGCAGATCGCAGCGACATTGTCCGATCTGGCGCTCACTGAGCACTGCGGGAACCCAGGAGCCGGCACAGTCGATGGCTACAGTGGAGATCACATCATCCTGGCACCGCCGTACACCATCACCGATTCTGATGTTGATTTTCTTGTAGAGACTGTGACAAAGCTCATACATCATTTCTTCCATTATAAGATTAACCTCCCCGAGAAGTCGAGAGACAGCTGAAATCTACTCGACCTTGTGGTATTGATTTGAGCTGAACCAGACCAAGATACAAAGAACTTTGAGAGGGCCAGAAGAACTGTCCCGGGCCATCATTTAGGAAGAGCATCAACAGAACGAGGTCACATTCCACAAACAGTCGAGCATATGTCAATCAAACCTGAGATGTTATATCATGTACGCCTTGTCAGTGATTACATAATACTTGTCCCCAGGCATTTGACCCCGGATAGAGACCATGAGGCCCACTCAATCAACCCTCCCTTACTACGCCTGCCCTCCTTGCTTTGATCAGTCAACCGCCGTAGCTTTGTTGTGCAACAGTTGCTGTCGCTCTATCATGAGCATACAAGTTCTGACAACTGCCTTTACACCACATGGCAGATGTGCATATTTTCAACAGCGACGCACAAACGCGGATTGTCCGTTCCAACAACGTGCCTAAAACTCGCTTAGCGTCCCCATCACCTTGAGGTCGCCCTCAATCAGTTAGCCATGGCTGTGACGGTGACAAATAACCGCCAAATCGCGGATGAAGAGGCGCGTGCCGAAGTCGATGTGCTAAGCTCCCGGCTCGAGAAGACGACTCAATTGACACGGAAGATACAAGCCTCGCTGGGGAGACTTGATGCCACCGGCAAGAGTGTACGCGATGTTGCAGGCCCACTCAATGGCGAGACAAAGAAGTTGCAGGTTCTTGGCCACAGTACGTTGCTCACCGGTCCAAGTTTCCCTGCACAACATAGTTACTGACTTCTTATGCTCTCCAAAGACATCGACAAAGTTGTATCGTCCATCGAGAAACTGCGACAGCCAGCCGATAGTAAGAATGACGAGGAACAGATCATTCGGGCGGGACCTGACAAGGCTGGACTTGTCAACTATCTCGCCTCTGTTAAAAGATTGAACCAAGCCTTAGCCGATATGCAGACCTCGAACCTGCGGGCGAACCAGCAGACCATCGCCGACCTTTCACGCCTAGTGAAGTCCGGCAACACACAGCTTGAAGGTCATTTCGACAAACTCATTCGCGCCGAGACACCGCGATCGATCGAACCACTGCATTACATTACCAAAGACGTCCCGTTCCCAACACTTGCACAGAGCGTGATCACGCCCTTGGCTCTCATCAGGGCACATGTGGCTGGTAGACAACCCCAGCTGACTTCACAAGAGTCTCCAGCTGCGAAGATATTTGCCGATGTCCGAGGGCAATATCTGTCATCAACACTGGTCAATCTGGCCGCTGCAAGTGTCAATACGGCAAAGAAGAAGAACTCGGAAGCCATATATAGAGCTGGGACCAACGGCATCGGTACATATGCGCAAGCCATGGAAGGCCTCTTTCTGGCGGAGTACGAGAATATTTGCAACCTCTTCAATCGGGGTGACTGGGGGGCTATATTTCAGGTCACATGTCAGGCGGCCCTAGCAGAGCTAGCTCGCGCTGTTAGAGAGCTGAACGTTCACATCAAAGCCCATCTGACTACAGATTGCTACCTGGCGTACGAAATAACCGAGATCATGTCAAGCCTCTCTGAAAAACTGGAAACGCGTACTGGGGAGCTTAAGTCATCCCTAGCCGCGGCCCTTCGTCCTGTGAGAGAAACAGCCAAATCTTCACTAGCCGATCTGCTGGAGGATACCAAGCGCAGAGTCGGCAACATGCAAGTACTTCCTGCCGATGGCGCGCCCGTCCCCATCGTCTCCGAAACCATGCAACGTCTGCAAGCTATGGTGGAATTCATGCGCCCCATTTCAAGTATCATGGTTTCTCTTGGCGACGGGGGCTGGAAGTCTGTCGCCGCTGCGAATGGCCGCTCAGCAGATGTCATTCCAAGCCTGGCATCGTTCGACATTGGTGCTGATGGCAAGGACATCTTCTCACATTATTGCACAGATACCATTGAGACGTTACTTTCATCTCTTAATCAAAAGGCTCAAGCTGTGCTCCGAGGTGGTCGTGGAGTGCTGGGTGTTTTCTTGGCAAATAACGTTGTTATCGTGGAGCGGATGATACGCGATTCTGATCTTGCTCCGTTGCTTGAGCAGCGGCTGGCATTGCTCGACCAGTGGCGAAAGAAGTCCAAAAGTCTGTATACCATGGACTGCAAGGAGGTATCCAGTCATCTGTTCGATGTTATCCACACAAACAAACAACGACCTACCTCGGGCCAACCTGATTCGAGCTCCATCGTCAAAAGCCTGAGCAGCAAGGACAAGGACAACATCAAGAACAAGTTTCAATCATTCAATGCATCATTCGACGAAATGGTTGCAAAACACAAGTCCTACAACATGGAACGGGAGGTTCGTCAGATGTTCGCGCGCGATATCCAGCAAATGCTTGAACCATTATACAACCGTTTCTGGGACCGCTATCACGAAGTCGACAAGGGCAAGGGGAAGTACGTAAAGTACGACAAGAGTGCTATATCGGCGATCTTTGTCACCCTTTACTAGGCGTCTTTTTTTCCTTGCAGCGGCGTCACGGACAACATATACATGTTGGGGTCTAGAGGGAATACGGATCATGAGGGCGTTGCAGTTGATTACAGGAGTTAGGTCGTGCATGTCTTATCGCCAAGATATAGCAATGGTCACAGTATATATTATGAGCAATCGTCCAAGTGTTGGGTCATGCGAATGAATGCCATGACCAAAACTGTGAAGGTAGATTTACCTCTATATAGTTACTCATGACGACCTGAGCACTGTTGTCTCTGTATCACCCATGACCACACATGAAAGTATGGCGAGGCGCGGAGGGAATGAGTCCGCTTGGGGGGCACCGAATGAATAGCACAATTTCGTTATTCTCGTCCCGAATACGGCTGCAGTCCAGTTCGAATTATCATGTCAGTCCGAGAGCTCCACTCCCATACCAGCACCTCATCGCTCTTCCGCCTGAAGTAGAGAATTTGGTGTTGGGGATAAACTCTTCGTGAGTTTGTTCCAGCTTCCACGCCCCGACAGCTTTCTCTTGCGGCTCAGGGAGGTGATGATCAGTGTAGCCAATGACAAAGTCATCGCTGCTCATACCCAGGTCCCTCCGTAAACGATGCAGCACATCGGCAGCTATGCGAAGTTTTACTGCGCCCTAGGGCCTAGGGACGGGTGCAGCTGCCTTATGGGCTCTGGAATAACCTGTCTTGCACTTCGACTGGCGAGCAGGCTCCGCAGATCCCGCTGAAGAGGCCTCCATCGGATCAGCAACCTCTTCGTCAGAAGATTCGTCATCAGACTGATATTCGCCCCAATCCTGGTCATCGGGAGACATCCTGCCAAGCTCTGAATCTGGCACAAGCGAAGCGTTAAGCCACAGCCTCTGAGGGTCGAAGTAGCTCTCGCCTCCCCGTATTCGCCTTGTAAAATGCTGCAGTATTTCTTGGAGGGTCTCATGAGCTAAATTTAGCTTCAACTTTGAAATCGGCTCACCATCGACCCCATCCCAGTCTAGACCGATCAGATATAACCCGTGGTAGTGCCCCGATGTGGTGAAACTCTCTGTATGTGCCTCCGTGAATCTTTCGGGCCATATGCGGGCCACTGAGCCTGGCAATTGCATGCCAATACCTATCCGAGTTAGCCAGAGATCCGTTTCGTGAAGGTGAGGTCCGATGGCTCGTGACGTACCAACCAGTATGCTGACACAACGAGATTCCAACCATGCAACCAATCTGCAACCGTCCCCTGATAAAGATCCCCAATAGTGAAGGTCCATTTTGATATACGACTTGTACGTTTTCAAGAAGTCTTGAGCACCCAAGGAGAACCCATCATTACAAGGGTCCTCTCCACCGATAAACTTGGATCACGTCATGCTATGCGTCAACATGTAATCTCTGGCCCTCTGAAACTCCCTCTTCAGGGTTTTCGCAGTCTGTCTTGAAGCTGCAGAAGACATGTTCAGAACGGGCGAATGCCAATCAATTGTGCAAAGAGGCTTGCGGAAAGACCGATCAAAACGAAGTTGCTTGTAAAAGAATGGATCAAATGCAACTTGGGTCTGCCAGTCGAAGGTGGCATAGTGATTGAAGAAGGTCGTGATGACGCTGGTAGCCGACATATTGTTGCAACTATGCGACAACATTTTGCAAATGCGTGCTAGAAGTACTGAGATATGTATTCCTCCCAAGTAGTCGAATCGAGCACCATAAATCCCCCGTATCTTGGCCCACTTCTTGATCAGTTGGGATGCCAAGCAAAACTGTACGATGTCCGGAATAGAGTAGAGTAGGTAGAATAAGCCTCTTGCGGGCTTCAACTCCAGGAGCGCCTCGAACTTGAGATCGAATGCGGGATCCGTTGGCGGTCACATTATGATTTCGGGCCAGCTGGTGGTGATCGTCAGCCATCAGGTATATCGTGTAGCAAGTGTGGAGGCTACCAACGCCTCAGCAATGTGCGGAGCCTGGCAGTACTGCAAGTCCACCCTCACACCTCGAACCTCCGGAATCAACATAGCGCCTGACTTCGACTTGACTTTCCGCAGAACTCGAACGACATCGGGGGCTGATTCGGCGATCCTCTGCCTGCTAGTCGGAAAGACGTTGCAGTACTGCAGGCTCCGATGCAGAAACAGTTCAGGTCAGAATCTATTGTCCAGACCCCAAGCCCGTAAGAGCCGACCGGGATAAGAACGACTGGGAACCGTCCAGTAAATGTGTCTGGGCCATTGCTGACATGACTGTCAAGAATGACTGATTTGACAAGCTCGAATGTATCTCTTCCAATATTCTCTTCATTATCAGTTGGAATACACTGTCAACTCGAGGCACTTCTGCAGCGAATCTGTGCTGGACAACCTTGCGGGCGCTTGAGCAGGTAGCACCGTAACGGCCGTGTGCTGTGGCGTAGGTGCTGCATCCAACCCCGGTGTTTGCGGCTGTTTAAGAAGAAGGCATCGCACACCCCAGTGATCACTTGCATGAGACGCCGGCTCTTGAGTCTCCTCTATCCCTGCAGGGCTTTTGCTGAAACCGAACATGTTGAATCCCCGGACGGTGAGAACGTCCGAGCCTTTGAGAAGAATACGATAATACCTTTGCGGTCGGTTGTTGAATCCACTGCCCCTCATGGCGGCTGCTAAGGGGTTCTCCTGGGGGTCGAATGTGGCCCCTTGTTCTCCTTCGAAGGCATCATAAAGGCTTCTTGACTTTTTCAGATTACCAGAAGACTCGCCTACCTCCATCCGAGCGACGGCCCAAGAATCCAAAAATTGAGCTTCCCGCAGCGTAGTATCCATGCGATCCAGGGAGGCCCTCGTCTGTCGTGATATGCTACCTGTTTTGACCGCCATGTTCAGGGTGTTAGAAGACGTTGCCAGGGTAAGATCCCCGGCGAGGACCCAGACGTTGCGGGTATGTGAGCTACCCAGGTAATTGATAATGTGTTTATGTCACCACATTTAGCAACCACAGCACCATCTGTAAGCCCTTGGCATAAGTGAGTGGCTGCGAGGATGATAGGTAAGGCATGCCCTTGCTCATCATGGGTGCCGATGTGGTCAAATGCCAGAAGGCTGCATCCTTTGTGCCGGCGTTGAAACGGCAAGAAGCCCAACCTGAAACTATGCTGGCTGGGAGCGAGAACATTAAGAAAGCTAGGGAGCGGCCCAGTGCTCAGCCCGTCAGGTAAGCCGTGGGTGGTGAAGGGGTAGATTTGCCGAATACTCTGATTGCTCAGCAGATGGGTGAGGAAATGGTCATGACTCATTGACCTCCTGCAGGACTAAGACGTCAGCCTGAGCCGTCTTTGCCAGTGAGTTGCGAACAATTAGAGGATACCGAGCTGAACAAGTTGGCCACTTGAATTCGGCCAAGACGTTGTAGCTGGCGACAATAAGGTGTTCCGGTATGCAGACTTCCGGAGCCATGAGGGTTTGGTGAGCAGCCCAGCATTGCAGGTCTTGGAGAAATGGTAGGACTGACGAGGCTCGATTTGGATCGCGTTGTTCGGAGACAGCGCAAAGTCAGCAGAGAGTCAAGGCCGTTCCAGCTCGAACATGCCCGTGCAATGTCAATACGTCCATGAACTTTCATGCACCCAGTCGATTCATCGCAGATAAGCAAATGTGGTTGACGTGCTTCCCACGAGATAGGTGGCAACAGTCTGAGTTGTTCAACCAAGTATCTTCTCTTGGGTGAATCAAGGGCCTCTTCGCACTGCGCCACTGTCATGTCTATATGGAATGCTGTGCTGTGCCC
>NW_009276937.1:554202-559547 GCF_000150675.1 Verticillium dahliae VdLs.17
CTAAGCGATATTATTATACGTTTAAAAGATACCTTTAAAGATATAATATTAAAAGACTACTTTTATATACTATAATTAAGTATTAATATAATTAATCTACCTATTTTAGATAAAATAGGTTATTTATATACTAAAGGAAATAATTAAATAAATCTATACTATAAAGATATATATATAACGATAATACCACTTAAAAATAATCTATATTAGACTTCTACTTTAGTTCTTAAATATAATATAAAATCTATTAATAAGTCTAGATTTCGAGTTATATTCGATAATCTTTAAAAGAATAAATATAATAGGTTTAAGAATAATTAAGAATTAAAGTAGAATATCCTCTATAATAATATATATAAAATAAGGATTAATAATAGACTTAAATCTAGTATTATAATATCTTTAGAAGAGGCTTATACCTTATATACCCGATTTATATACTATAATATAAAGGCCCTAAAATCTATATATAAGAGGCCTATAGATATTATAGCTATATATAAAATAGAAAATTATAAAGCCTATAAAAGGAGCAAATTCATTAATATAATAAATAAGTATAACGCCCTAACTAGAAATATTACTAGAACTCCGGGCAAGAATACCCCGCGCACGACCCATCATAACGCACGGACCCCTAGGATCACTTACGTAACCGTAACCGGATTACGATACTTAAAGTAATCCTATTACTAACCTAACTATAATCTATACCTACGGGATTATAACGATAGTAGTAAGCTATCTAATATAGACTCACTACCTAACTAACTTAGGGCGAAACGGATAGGTATCAAAGGATAGATATTCTTATATTTATAGATATACTCCTTCTTATAATAGTAATTAATCTAAGTCTTACCTTATATTTATTATAACGAGTACGTAATACCTTACGATACTATACTATCTTAGAGTTATAACCTAAGCTTCTATTAATAGTAACCCTAACCCTCTAATAGTATTCCCTCTTCGGAAGCTACTAGGTCGTAATATTTTAATTACTCTTATTTAGTAGGTTTACTTTATAATACTAAGTAATACTCACTATAAGAATAATATCCACTAATAGTATTAATAATAGCGCTAGTAACTTAGCTACTATAATCTAGGAGCTTAAGACTAAGAACGAGTAACTTAAGACCTTAGTCTAATAGCTCTAGGGAGGAGGAACGAGTATAAAGGCTCTTCCTCCTTAGCTATTTAACGGTAATCCCCGAGCCCTTCGATCCTTTATTACCTAGGTACGGTAATACTATAAAGCTAATAAAAGTAACTTTAAGTATTAGGGAGAGAAGGTCGCTAACGTATCCTCCTACCTTAAAGGAGATGCCCTATATTAATTTAAACCTTTCGCTCGAGATTACTCTATTTACGCTAAGAAAGAAGATATAAAGTAAGCTACTTAAGATATCTACGCTAATATAAACGCCTTTAAGGAAGCTATTAAGGGGGCGTTTAGGGATATTAATAAAGAACGATAGAATAAACGAAAAATCCTCTAGCTTAAGTAAACCGGGCCTATTACTAAATACGCCACGGAATTCCGACTCCTAGCTACTTAGCTCGACTAGATAGAGTCCGCGCTTATAGCCCGATTCTATAAAGGACTTAAGGATATCGTTAAAGATAATCTTATTCGGGAAGACCGACTCGATATATTAGTAGACTATATCGCTATAGCCGTTAAAATCGACGATCGCTAGTACGAGCGATATATCGAGAAAGGACGTAAACCTACTATAAGCCTCTAGAACCTACGCATTTCGTACTACTACTCTAACTAAGGACGTAAATATTAATATAAGAAACCCTATATAAGCACGGCTTAGGGGTAAATAACTTATTTAGGACCTATAGAACTTAATAATACTCGCTATAGTAAAACTACGCTTATTAAAGATATTAAGTATTATAATTATAGTAAGAATAAGTATATAGCCTACGAATACTAGTAACCTAAGAAACTATAGAAACTAGTAAATAAGTAATAGATTAACTATACTTAATACTAGGACTATACTAATACTAACTAGACCTTCTATTACTAAGATAGCTACTTTACTTATAAAGATAGTAAGGAATAGAACGGATAATTTCCTAGAGCGCTTATAGGATAAAGGACCCTAACTATAATAATTATTACTAAGAAGGAAAAACGAATCTAGAAATAGCCCTAGTAAGTTACGCTAAAGACTTAGGAAATCGATATAAATAAAGAAAGGGCCTACGAATAAGCCTATCCCGAACCCTAATCCGTACCTTATATCGGACTTATAAGTAACTAGGAATAGGACGAATATATATAAATAAACTAAGGGGAGGAACCCCCTATAGGATAACTCTAACTTTATATCCCTATATAAGAATATATTATTAGCGACCCTAGTAAGATCTACGACCCCCTAGTATTATAAGACGAGCTCGTCTATTATAGGACTTAACTATAGAAATACCGTAGAATAGAATATACTAAGGAAATAATAAGGCTCCTAGTAGGAGATTACCTAGCACTCTACTACGCTTATATAGAATATTCTACGCTATTCTAGCCTAAATACGTATATAACGATTACGAGTACTATACCCGAGAAAAAACCGTATACCGTTTTATACCTCGTAATTACTAGTTCGAGCCTCGTATAGAAGTTAAATTCGAGAAGCTAAACCGTAAATAGGTTCTATATATAGATAAACGAAGCTATAGACGACTTATATTTAGACTAGACCCTACTTATTACGATAAGTACTATCCTATAGATATACGTTAAGAAGACTACGATAACGATATATACTTTATATACTATATAGCTAAAGCTAGAGATTAGAGACTATATTATATAGAATATATTAGGAAACTACTCTTCCGAGTATACTATAAGGATAATAAAATCCTCGACCTAAATAGTCTAAATACGATATAGCTACTTACTACGCTACCGCCTTTAGGAAAAGGTAAGCGTCGGTTAAATTAGGATAACGATCGATAAAGGAAGTAAGAGTAATCTACTTAGCTAAACGAACCTATAATACGAACTACCTCTATATTAAGATATATATAGAAAGGAAATAAGCGAGCGCACTACTAGATAGTAGCGCTTAGGGTAACTATATAAGCCCCGAATATATTAATAAAAACTATATTAATTAGAAATATAAAGAGGAACCCTATTAATTTAATATAATAGAAGGATAAGTAGTCTCGTATAGAAGAGGAATTATAAATACGGAGACTACGCCCCTCTAGGTATTTATTTCTCGCTAACTTAGCTATATAACCTTTAATATTATTAATATAAGAGGAAAGTAAATTATCCTAAATATCCTATAGTTTAGAGAATAGAACCCTTAGATAGATTAAATAGCTAGCCGCGTCTAGTAGAGTACATTAGCCCTTAAGGAACGACTTAGAGACGGTTTCTTAAATGACCTCTAACTAGCCCTTACGAGTAAGGATAACTTAGAGGAGATACCCCTAGAGGAGCTTATAATAGAATAAAGAAATAGACTATAAAGCGTACCTAAAGAATATTAGAAGTACGAGAAAATCTTTAGAGAAGAAGTCGATATAGTATTACTAAAATATACGTATTACGACTACGAGATCCCGATTAAGGAAGGAGAAAGTCCACGGTTTAATAAAATCTACGGGCTAAACCTATAATAAATAAATACGTTTAACGAATATCTTAAGGAAAACCTTAGAAAAGGTTATATCCGATTATTAATATCCTTAATAGGATACTTAATCCTATTTATATTAAAGAAAAACGGTAAAGAAAGGTTATATATTAATTATAGATAATTAAACGATATTACTATTAAAAACTACTACCTACTACCCCTAATATCGGAACTTCGGGACGTATTAGTAAGAGCTAACTAGTTTATAGTACTCGACCTTAAAGGAGCCTATAACCTAGTACGTATAAAA
Source organism: Verticillium dahliae VdLs.17 (assembly GCF_000150675.1). Classification (NCBI taxonomy): domain Eukaryota; kingdom Fungi; phylum Ascomycota; class Sordariomycetes; order Glomerellales; family Plectosphaerellaceae; genus Verticillium; species Verticillium dahliae. The sequence continues at coordinate 558,137 of NW_009276937.1, forward strand.
GATAGAGAAGAATAGAAGATAGCCTTCTAGATACGAAAAGGGCACTACGAATACCTAGTTATACCTTTCGGATTAATTAACGCCCCCGTAACCTTTTAGAATATAATTAACGATATATTATAGGAATTCCTCGACCGCTTTATAATAGTCTATCTCGATAATATCCTAATCTTCTCGAAAACTAAGAAGGAATATAAAAAATATATTTACTAAGTCCTCTAATACCTATATAAATACGAGCTATTAATAGAACCTAAAAAGGCGAAGTTTTATATATAAGAAGTAGACTTCCTAGGATATATAATTACGCTAAGAGAAATTCGGATAGAAAAATCTAAAATAGCGGCTATTAAAGAATAGCCTATATTAAAGAATATTAAGGACGTTAAAGCCTTCCTCGGTTTTATTAATTTCTATTAACGATTCTTAAAAGGATATAGTAAAATCGCTAACCTTTTAATAAACCTTATAATTAAAGATATAGAATTTATATAGAACGAACCCTAAGAGAAAGCGTTCTAATAGATTATCGATAACGTACTTAATAAGCTAATCCTAAAGATAATTAACCCTAAGAAATTAATAGAAATCGAAATAGACGCTTCCGACTTCGCTATTAAGGGATAGCTCGGTTAACGAGATAAATAGGGATATCTATACTTAGTAGTATTTTTCTCGAAAAAGCTATACGGCCTAGAACTTAATTACTAAATATACGATAAAGAACTTATAGTAATTATTAAAGTATTTAAAGAATAGAGAATATATCTCTCTAGAGCCTAATACGAAGTTAAGGTCTATATAGACTATAAGAATCTCGTATATTTTATAATAAATAAAGACCTTAATAAACGATAGATTAAATAAGCGGAATTCCTTTCGGAATTTAACTTTACTATTATCTACTATAAAGGATCGGAAAACGGTAGAGTAAATATCTTAAATAGACGCTTAGATTATAAATAAACTACGCCCCCTAATAATAATATAATTCTCGTAAATAATAAAGATAGGAACTTAATCCTATACTATTATACTTTAGCGGTTACTATAAAGGTATAACCCGCTAAACTACTTATAAATACTATAGAACTAATTTAATAAGTATATAAGGCTAAAGCCTACGGATATTAAGGAATAATAAAAACCTTTATATAACTCCGAAAATATTATAACTTTAAAGGAACTAGATAAAACGTTATAATAGTAATCCGTAACTATAACCTTTATAAGAAAAGCAAAATAGAAAGATATAAACCTTATAGAGAACTTAAGCTATTATTAATATTAATAATAGCCTAGGAGTTAATCTTACTAGATTTTATTATTAGCCTACTATTATCGAAGGAGCCCTTAATTAGGACCTTTTACGATAATATATTAATAATCGTCGACTAGCTTATTAAATGAA